>NW_028280847.1:731851-891635 GCF_059751285.1 Brachycentrus maculatus | reverse complement strand
CAACTAAATATAAAATCTTTACTAAAATAAACTCAGTCGAATTCAGAACGTATCGACTAAAAAAACTAAATTAAAGGATCGAATAAGATTAATTAAAGCATATTTAAAAAAAAAAAAATCTAGGTTGTGTGTAGGTACCAACTTATATACTTGCAGGTAAAAGTGTATTTAAAATATATATTCAAATGTGTATATACTAACATATATTGGGACTCAGGTATATATTGTGAACGTACTATATAATTTATGTACTAGGACACGTATCGGAAAAGCTGCTAGTAATAGGACGTTGGATCGTTAGAGATAGATATTCAGGGACGTGCATTTAGAATAAATATTGTACAATAGTAATTTTAAATAGTCCAAATTGTGGTTCAATTATATTTTTTCTACTTTTATACATATATTATTACCGTTAGCATATTAGACATGTTCATTAATTTTGCAATCGAAAAATAAATCGAGAAAACTGAAAAAAAAAATGTTTTGTCCCAAAAATACAAACAAAATGTATTTTTTGTTTATATTCGTTACGCAATTTAACGGATAATGATTTTTTCAGGAATTCGAAAAGTATTTAAAATCGTGTAACAGCTAAATTTACCTTACAAATATCCTTCTATTTATTAACTTTTTGAGTTACAGTCCCCTTATAATTGAATAACGGTGCATAAGTGTGAGATCTATGTGAGATCTCTCTATAACATAATTTATGGTCTTAAACCTTAGTGATTGTGATGAGATGTTTTCGTATATTCATAAAAAAACTTCTACCATGCGGGTTTTAAAAATTAAATTATATGCTTTTTGTTTATGTGTATATACCAATTTATACTTTTTATACGAACTGCAAAAAACGCCTCTGTGCCAAAGCCCTCAAATGCCGGGCAATTTCGGTGAGACTGTAGAGATGAGAAGAACCGCAGAGGAAACTTACTATAAAGCCAAAACTAATGTTTCATTCATTTTTGTTATATTACAGTCGGGAGGTGGTGGGCCGCGGTTACCCCTCTGCCGGCTCTGCGGTGAGAGAAGCAGACAGAACTAGGACTCTCTACCGGAGCGAGGGAGAGAGATGTGTTTAGAAACCAATGAGATGCTTTGACCCGGGCAAATCAGGCGCTCGGGAGCAGTCTACGGGTAGAAAAATAAAACTGCCAGTCTCAATATCCTACACTGGAGTGAAGAAAACCATTTGATCTAAAACTCTGAAAATTTGAAACTATATTTTTATTGTACTTTGTATATTAAAAGCATTGATAACTTTGTGGTATGGTTGAAAAACACTCCCCTCATCTTCCATTGTTTACTTTAAAGTAAACAATGGATGATAAGGAGAGTGTTTTATAATTTTATTGTTCTAAAAGTTTCCCGAGTTGCACAGATAATTGTAATAACAATTCGGTTAATTTTTATCACATTAAATAAAAACAGGAGCCCATGTAATGCACCGATATGAAGGAGAAAATGCAGTTAGAAAAATGATTAATGCTGTTCGTTTTTTTGGAACGGAGATAGTTATAATCTAAATGAATTAGAGAAAATACTGTAAATTATTAAAAAAGTAAGAACACCACTTTAATAGGTGCATACAACGGTGATATTTTATAAAATATGTTTTTAAGATGCATATGTATTCAATTACATTTTATTGAAAAATAATAAAGAAAAAAGTCACATTCCGAGAATACAAACACCCCACGTGTATGTAGGAGAATCAGTTCTCATATAAGAATATACGAGGAACCTATCAATATATGAATATACCAAAATCATGAATAATTCCCAATGATTATTCATTTTTATTATTATTTTACAAAAACCAAAATTTGTAGATATATTTATAAATATATATATATATATATATATATATATATATATATATATATATATATATATATATATATATATATATATATATATATATTTATATATATATATATATATATATATATATATATATATATATATATATATATATATATATATATATATATATATATATATATATATATATATATATATTTATATATATATATATATATATATATATATATATATATATATATATATATATATATATATATATATATATATATATATATATATATATAAATATATATATATATATATATATATATATATATATATATATATATATATATATATATATATATATATATATATATATATATATATATATATATATATATATATATATATATATATATATATATATATATATATATATATATATATATATATATATATATATATATATATATATATACATATATATATATTTATAATTTCAGAAATTAACTTCTTAATTTCAGAAATAAAAACCTACCTTTATATTACACGACTTGGTTTTGGGATTCAATTTGATATTAGAGGGTTTATTTTGAAAGTCAATTTAGTTTAGGTTCTAAAGCTTTCAATCAAATATTGATTTTATTTTGATTTGCATGAAAAAAAAAGCGAAAAAAGAAAGTTAAAACCATATTCTCATTATACGTAATAAGAAAACATATTATCATAATATGATTGTGATTTTAATATCTCGAACAATTACCATTTCAATTAAAGATATCACTCACTCCTTTCAAGAGCGTCATAAATAAATAAAAAAAATCCAGCAGACCTCTTTTAAAGTTTAAAAATATTATAAAACGTTTTAAAAATAAAGATTAAGCCACTTACTGAACATTTTACTGTATAAAACTTTTTAAGTAAAACCTGACGTTTTTTTCTCCGCTAGAAAAATTTTCCTTTATTTAAAAAAATAATTAAACAATACGTTTTCTTCAAAATGCAAAAACAACACTTTCTGCCCTGTAGCAGGTAAATATTAAGTTAAAAATATGCGTCTTTTGCTGGGATAAAGTACATTTCCTGGGCATTCCAAAAACATGCACAACTGAAAATTGACGAGGAGTGAGCGATATGTTACCCCGATCGGAATTGCCATATAAAAGTAATTATGTATAATTTAAAATATTATGTAAGTTCTTAAATGTTAACGGTTTTTAGGTAAGAACTAAATAACTGCGATACAATGTCACCTAATTAAATCTGTTTTATCGTAGATAAATGTCTCGTGTTTGATGCATGTATAGCAGGCATTAAGTGGGAATAGTATGCAGCGATTGATGCATTCTTTTTCGCTAGAACTTGACGTCATTTATTGTTGAGCTCACTAATATACGTCATCAGATTGGGGCAATAATAAGACAGGTATGCTTTAAGAGTATAGTCAAGATATACTACAGACGTAGCCGTTAACGGAAATGCCCAAAGATATACGCAATACATGTTGCGTCCTCCACATGTATTGTCTCATTGAAATTATTATCGAAAAAATGGGTGCGTCAGACGCTACGTTCACCGCTACATAGAAAACTAACGTTTAGTCTCAAATATGATTGTTATAAAATGTTTTTCTCATTTCACAATCACAATTGGAAATTTGAAATAATGTTTTCCTGCCTTATTATCATATTTACCAAAACGAAGTCTTATTATCCTAGAATATCAACTTGAGAGGTGCCAAAAAGACTGATCAATACATTAATAATCTAGATCCCGATAATTAATCTCAAATATTCGGGGGATTCGTATGAAAAAGAAAGGTTTTTCAGAAATGTTCCTGTCCAATTACTTATTTACAAATATACAGGTTTCTTTTGTAACGCAAATGTTTCCAGGGGATTCGGTCGGGTAAGAAAAACAATCCATCAGGTCCCATCAATCAATGTGCACATTTGGACTGCTCGAACTGGTCCGAGTGCAGGGCGGGGGCGGCGGGGGGCGAGCGGGGGAGGGGAACAAAAATAAAGAATCCTTGTTTTCTGGAGTGCTTCATTACTTATGGATTCTGGTGGGTGCCGCAAATGAGAATGACCAAGCACCACAACTAACTGTTTTCTTGTATCAAATGAAAATAAATATTTTGAGGTTATAATAAAACAAACAAACACACACATGGGATTTATTTATGTACTCAAAAATATGTAAGTAAACTATTATTTTTTCATTGATTGATTCGGCAGTCACTTTGTGGTTATATCTTTCCATTTTTATTTAAAGTTTTCCTTGGTAAATATCACTATGTTTTGCAATTGAGCGTCTACCAAACTATTGCACCATGGCGCGTGTCTCAGTTTCATTTTATATTTGTGAAAAATATAAATTAGGGCATTTATTTTCAAAATAACTAACAGTTATGGGTTTCGGAATGGCATAGTAAACAGAAAATTACTTATCCATACATAATACATTAATATCTATAAACAGAAGAAAAAGAGTAAGTGAGTATAATCAACTATAATTCACAACTACCCAAAGTTAAATAGAGATTATTTTTATCTTTTTTTGTTGTTTTAACTAAAAATTATTTCAGCAAGAATCTAATTACAATACAAATGTTGTTTTATGTAAAAATCTCACTTATTTCAACGATATATGACTTTTTATATTATTTTTTGACATCTCATCAAAGATGAAGAAGAATATGGAAGTCTGGGCATTTATGGGGCTGACGACCGTCATAGGCTGGTTTAAGTGATCACTTTACACACGTGTAACATTCACCAATTCTACCCATTATTGACAACGACACTACTCAAATTCTTGGAAGTTCTGTATATATGAACCAATTTAGAAACCTTGTTCTTGAATCACTAGAACTTCACTAGAGACATCTATTGGTGAGATGTAAAGAAGCTTTTTACTAAGCAGAAACTCTTATATTAGTATGTGAGGTCCGAATCCTGGATTATAATCACACACATGAGAAACGCCAGAAAATACCATTTTCATTTTTATTATTTAAGCTTATAATTTGACCAGACAATTTATTTATAACATTTTGAGTGTGTCCAAATACTTGTTCACAAAATCTGGATTATCTCCAATTACAGGAGTTATTTTCATATTATTTTTTGACATCTCATCAAAGATGAAGAAGGAAGTCTGGGCATTTACGGGGCTGACGACCCCTGTAATTGGAGATAATCCAGGTTTTGTGAACAATTATTTGGACAGACTCAAAATGTTGTACAATCTATTTAATTGAAGCGCATGTACAACGTTTTGGAATTTGAGTAATGTGGCAGCCAAGCATAGGAATAATAGTTAATATTATAAAGTGTATAAGATAATCTCTTAAATGAGCCAATGACAAACTGTCTATGTCAATAGATTTTTTTTTATATTTAGATAATGATAAATATACTGATAATTTTAAAACCCTGTGAAGTACCTCATAACTATTGTTTTTTCCCTGGTCATTATAATAACGTTTTGTAACTTCTACCAATTTAATATAACCGATGTTTTTTTAAAAACCTTATTATTCAAAATAAATACGAGTTCTATCAATAATTTATCTGAAGAAAATAACAGTGTGAATTTAAGTGGAAAACAAACTTTACGCTTCACTTCAATCGGATATCTCATTGGAACGAAGTGGGAAATGGAAAAACCTTACAATGGTAAAACAAACAAGGAAATAAAAGCAAAGATTGTTATGCGGAGTGACCTTTTCCAGAATACTCTCAGTATAAATATTTATAAGGTAGGGAGATCATACATCACCCTTCCTTAACGACTCTGATTCTCTTAGAATTTATTTCCCCTTAACTTGATCCGATATTCCAGCTATATGTATATAAAATACGTACTTCCACCCCTAACTGTTTATTCCACCTTTATCTATCGACGATATTATATCAAGGTGTATCGATTACTCAGGAGTCCTTTCCGATACTTTAAAAGATAACATAATCTTGATATAACAATGAATGTAGCTTTCAGAAACCAAATGTACACACAATTACAAATAAATAATATTACATGCTAACAGATTATTAAAACAGCGTAGTTAGATATTTGTGATATTGTATTAAGCGTTCAACAGCTTGAAAAAATATATTTCTCCCCAGACTAAAATTAAAGAAGCATTTTTTAAGTATTCAGCGGTCAATTTGAATAATTCCCCCGAAGAAAAGTTAATGCACATAAAATACTTTCTTTCCCTTTGTTACAATCGCGGGCCCTAATTAGGACTGAGGGGGTGATATGCTAATACTTTTTTAACAAAAAAAATCTCCCTTAATTTCGGATTTTGTATAAGGTATGTACAAAATTTTCGCTAAAAACTTATCTTAAGTAATGTCGTAAGAGTAGGTTAGGGTAAGCAAGCTCCTTTTCTTATCTACGGATATATTTTAACTTACCGGAATTACGTTAATTACCAGAATAAACTTTCAGTAGATATGTAAATTGGTTCAAAGCTTAGTAGACCGTGTTTGTCAGTTTATCTTGTTTATTACAAATTTTTATACAAAATCTGTTTTATTGAAAATCTACCTCTTAATATCATCTCCTTTTGGAGGTTATGTAATAATTTATTAACTAGAGATCAATACTCAAGAAAAGATAACGGATATTAACGCCCTTCTTCAGGGATGTTAAAATTATCGGTGTGAGGAATCTTCAACACAAAATACAAACTGACCAAGGTTTACATTGGGGTTAATGGATTTTTTTATGAACACATTTATAGATAATTAATAAATTTAAAAAATATAGATTTTCATTCACCAAATGGTGAGGAACTTAATATTAAACACAGCCAGATGATGAATTGTTTTTATCAGATTCGTTGAGTGACTACGATTTGGTCCACTGTTCGACATGTAACCATGAACCATAGATGGCTCCAGTGAACTCACATATAAAGCGTCATAAGCTTTATAACATATACCGGAGTTTAAAGAAAAAGAGTAGTGCGGTTGTCAATCTTGGGTAGAATGCAATATGTGAGTAAATTGGTAATTAACCCAGCATATGACTGTTCATACACAAACCCTGTAGATACAAAGACTTCCATATTCTTCATCATCCATGTTGAGATGTCAAAATGTAAAAATGACTCCTAAGGGGAGAAGCCCAGGAGATTTGAATACATTCAAAAGTCTTGTGAATAATAATAATAGTAATTTTGTAGGATTTTAATATATTTGTACCTTCCCTTAAATTTGGAGAAGTAAAATAAAAAAAAAATCTAGTTTTAGGAAATAATCCAAGTTGTCTTGTCTCGCGTAGCGGTATGGCGGAGCGGCGGTTGGAGGAATTAACCGTTCATAAACGCAACTTCCACGCGGACCTTAATTATATTCCCCTAGTCAGTGGTTATGAAATATAATGCAAATTTATTCATTTTTTCCCTTACGGCACAGATGCAACAGTGTATATCTGTTAACTGCAGTCCAATTAAAGCGTGTTTTGTTTTTAACTAGCGAGTTTGACCGTGAGATTTTAAATTAATCTAGACGGAAGGAAGTTCACTAAAACGCGGCGAAAATTTTAGATTTCATTTCTCGTGAGAATTTGTGACTGGTCGAATTTATTGGGGTATTATTTATTACACACATACATATATATATATATATATATATATATATATATATATATATATATATATATATATATATATATATATATATATCATCAGCGTCTACATCCCTTAACACAATACGATTGAATTGTAAAGTACGTGGTTGTAGGTATGATTTCAGGCACTGATTAGTTGTTGGAAAGAGAAACGATCTTCCATTTATGTAAATGTTAATTTTTTAATGTTAATTTATTTATTTATTAAATAAATATTAATTTACTCAATAATATGCATTTTACTGTTGAATTATTGAGTGAATATTTTTGGCATTATAATATTACAATGATACTTAATACTGCTGCCCAAACTAAAAAACAAACGAAAATTTGACATACTCTATTCTATTCTCATAATCTATTTAAAACAATGTAGTAATAAAATTATTATATTTTATCATTTTGTTAAAAAAACATCTTCAAAAGAAAATATGGCAAAAATATAATTTCATCCAAACGCGATATGCCAAAATCAATTAAATTCAACCCCTTATCGGCACCCACATGGTGCATAGGGCACTGCACTATTTGTGTCATCTTGATCTTTTACACACGAAGGAAAGGTGATCAGCCCTCCGCTTCAGGTACCAGTCCAGGGTTATATTGAATAAATATTAGAGTGAAAAAAATACTTTTATTTATTTTACCCCCCCTGGGAATCGAACCCGGGTCCTCCAGAACGGTAGTCGAGCGTGCTGATCATTACACTACGGAGGCGGACAAAATAAAGTAAAAAACACAAAAAACGCTTAACTTGAAAATAATAAATGTATTGTAAAACAAATAATGATATTTCATTCTAATAAAAAATAGCTTTGTGCTTTAATATACTTGATTGACAGTTTTTGTGAAGATCTTAAAGCGCATTTATTATCGAATTCTTGGTTTACAACTTATTCCACAAAATACGCAATAGTATTATTTCCACGTTATATTGTATGATAAATATTTAATTAATGTATAGTTTGGTAACAGCGAAGACTGGTAGTCAAGGTTAGCAGGAAATATAATTGTATGTAGATGTATGCTCTACTTTGTGTAACTAAATGATTACGTAATAATATTTAACTAAGTATGTAAAACAATGAACAATCCCCGTTTTGTATAGCGGTAATCGCTTGCATTTTCATTTTAATGCATTAACCGTGAACTTGCGTTTCAAATCGTACATAACCTTAACACATTTATGCAAACTAATGTAAATTAAATAATAGAATTTAAAACCAAAGTAAATAACGCAATAATTGTACAAGTTCTTCTAAACGTAAACAAAGCACAATATTTATAAAATTAAACAAATTTGTTTTTACCACTATTTTATTATTAGTACACTTTAACCAACCGGTTTCGGCAAGAACCTTGTCATCACCAGGGTTTATTAATAATAAAAAGTGGTTAAAACAAAGTATCTGCGATTTTTAAAAAAAAAAAGCACAATATATCTGTTCACAGGTATTTTACCTCTATTAAAAAAAAATATATTTATACATTCATTAATTTAATTATTCAAATAATTTAATAAAATAGAGATAAAATAACAGTGACGTGTGTACGTTGTCGTGTCGAAGTTATGATTGCAATACACTTGCAATAATTAGAAAATATAACTATTGATAATGATGACTCGAGGATACTAACCC
This sequence comes from Brachycentrus maculatus, assembly GCF_059751285.1. Taxonomy (NCBI): domain Eukaryota; kingdom Metazoa; phylum Arthropoda; class Insecta; order Trichoptera; family Brachycentridae; genus Brachycentrus; species Brachycentrus maculatus. The sequence continues at coordinate 882,537 of NW_028280847.1, read as the reverse complement.
ATAAAAAGGTATTAATTATACTTACTTCTTACTTCAGCCTTCTTCTTGTGTTCAGTATTGAACAAAGGCCTCCCTCTTGGACTTCCACAGTTCTCTGTTGGACGCGACTCTCCTCAACTTCAGGCCACTTTTTTAATGTCATTCGACCATCTTGTCCGGGGCCTACCCACACTACTGCGTCCTGTTCTAGTTCTCTAGTGAAGCACCTTTTTCGTACAGCTATCCTCAGACATACGTGCCACATGACCTGCCCAGTTGCAAATTCTTTGTAATTTCATTTATCAGGAAACTTATTCTCTTCCGTTGATTGATTCATTACTATCGATAATGTAAATTTTCTTTCCTTTTTTTGTTTTTGGTAAGGAAATGTAATTAATTATGAGTATTTTAATGTTATAGAATTTAACAAACCCAGATGATGACAAGGTTCTTGTCGAAACCGGTAGGTTAAAGTGTACTAATAATAAAAAAGTGGTTAAAACAAAGTTGTTTAATTTTATAAAGTTTATAAAACCACAAAGTATCTGCGAAAAACATTCAATAATTTTTTTGCCTTTATTAATTTTCTAACCCATTTTATAATTTTTGTAGGGCAAACTGTATTTTTGCAGTAGAATATTGACGGTCATGATTCTATTACTTTTTAAGTTGTCACAAACATTTTTTAGATACGTAAGTACCTTCTTTTTTATAAAAAAAATAAATTTGGATCTTGAAAAACATTGACCAAGTGCCATAATTACTCGACATCACAGCTGCCAAACCGTGAAATGGCCGTGTATCGAACTGTAATATCATTTAAAAGAAATGCATTAATTTTTAATAGGAAATATTCAGTACCTACCTTAACAGTACCTTTAATAAACGTTAATAAAAAAAATAGTACACTTTCGGCATAGAACGCATTTTCGTATGTTACTTTGATTTCTATGGGAAAAATATTTCGCTTAGTGAGTGTTTCGCTTAGCGATTATTTCGCTTAATGAGTAAGATTCTTGAACGAATTATGCTTGTTATAAGAGGTACAACTTTATTTGTTTTTTTCCCTACCTGTCCCGGTTTAGAGCTTCATATTCTTATATGAAATATATATATATATATATATATATATATATATATATATATATATATATATATATATATATATATATATATATATATGTATATATATATATATATATAAATGTATGTAAATATTTATATAAATAGTTGTGTGTGTTTCAAGCATGGTATGAATGTTTTCCGATTTACCTACTTCAGAATACAGGTATGAAATTAAGGTTGTTAAAGTATAATACCTTTATGCGAAGTCCCCGTAACTAAATAGCCTTCAGGTAAACCGTAGCTGTCGTGTTCCGCTCAACAGGCTAGTTTTATTAATATATTATGCAGTGGTATCTTTAAACCAATCGCGAGGGATAATTTTTATCACCCCCGTTTTATTAAGGACATCGGAAGTCGCAGGATCTAATCCATATTCATGAATCAACGAAACGCACATATGTCCTTTTAAGAAAAATAACCGTAGCTATTAAGTGTAAAAACATTGTTTCAGTCTTTATCGGGATTGTAATTTATAACGATATTTTTAATGATAGGTTTTTTTGCAATGTCTGCGTTTCCACGAAAATATGTTTGTGAATATACGGCAATTGGTATATAGCGAAACGGTTATTGTAATTACATTCTGCTCTCATTTCCTCATTGGTGTTTTACTCAAATAACCACGAAATAAATCAATAGAATTCTTTATTTCTTATAAGAAAGTAGTAAACGGGCGTTGTAATGGTATTTTCTAAAGTTCTATCTAAATTAAGTAATATATATATATATATATATATATATATATATATATATATATATATATATATATATATATATATATATATATAAATATATATGTATATATATATAAATATATATATTTATATATATATATATATATATATATATATATATATATATATATATATATATATATATATATATATATATATATATATGTATATATATATAAATATATATATTATATATATATATATATATATATATATATATATATATATATATAGATATATATATATATATATATATATATATATATATATATATATATATATATATATATATATATATATATATATATATATATATATATATATATATATATATATACTTTTAAATTTAGCCAAATCATTATTTTTATTTTAAAGTGCCTATGTGAAATCGAAATTAACGTGTAACAGGTGCTTTGTTAGTAGTTTTTAAAAATAAATTAGTTAGCAACATCCCGAATGCTATAACCCATATTTTAAGTTTTAAAATATTTTTGGAATGTCATTTTGATTGTTAATATTATTATTAACTACAATCACATGAACCTATGTATAGCTTCATTCAGAAATGTGCTAATGTTGAAATTATCACTTGTATTGTATATTACACTACATACATATTCCTGTAATATTGACTCATTGCATGATTTCAAAATCCAACTTCAGCCAGATCTGTTTGTCGATATCATTAAATAATACGATATTTTTAAAGGTTATGTATGCAACCTTATGTCAAAATATTGAAAAGGTGAGGTTAATTTAAATAAAATCTATGTAACATACATAATTTTGACCATTCCATAAAAATCTTTTTTAGTGACATGTCTTTTAGCATTGCCTTCCCCCACCCAACCCAGTGACCGTTAGGAATGACCCGATTATAATTACAACGGAAGGAAATGCCAGTATCGCCATCCGATCGGTACATATCATTTGCATTGAATTAACATAAATATTTGGATTCCATCCTCACTGTTTGAACGGACTTGTAAAGAATAGTCCTTCGTAAAAAGGAAATGTTTTGGTAGCGTGACCAACAATTACTAACATACCTAATATTCAATAGGTTTCGTTATGGACGTGTAGTATTTATTACAGAGTTGTCAAGGACTATCGAGTTGTTGAGTTGTTGAATTTTACTATTTGTAGATTTTTATTACTAAATGCTCGTAATTTTTGTGAAACTTGTGTTTTGACTATGAAATTTTGTAAAAATAAACTAAAAATAAGATCTTTCAACTCAGGATTCGAGAAAACATTTAACATTTTCAATCTACAAAGAAGTTGACAATGATGGTTAGGTTAGGATAGGTCCTGTTAGAACAAGAATGATCCGAGGAAATATGTTGAACTTTAGATAGGAAAAAAATGGTTTGGTTGAGTTAAGATAGGAGGAACATTTATCACAGGAATGATATGAGAAAAATAAATGAATTTTGAATATTCAATGAAGTTTTAAAAATTTTTGGTTCGTTACAGTTTAATGTTTGACTTGGTACTCGTATTTGAAAAATGTAAAAATTTGCAGTGAACTCATTTTATTTCATCTTACACATATATGCAATTTAAATTTACTGTTACGTATCCTCACTATATTTTCCGGTGCCAAGGGTACATTTAATAATACTTAGTTTTAAAGAAATATATTATTGATTTCTCTGTCATGAGTCATGCAATCAGAACGATATTTTTCAAATCTATCTACCTCCGTCAACCAATTATTAATAGGTTTTTTATGCATAGTATCATTATTTAATAGCATTATGGATAATAGCTTCCATATAAAAGGATAACTTAAAAGGAAAGGCAGCTTTAGGATGGCCTGCATTTGGTAGTTATCAAATGTCGTTGAAATCCTCAAACCTTTCCATCCGTCTGAAGAGGAAAACATTCGATTCATGTATACTTCCAGTCTCACATATGAATTCAGTGCCCTAGCAAAAATAATCATACATAAACTCCGGATAACACAAAGAATAATGGAGAGAAGGATGTTTAACATATCACTTAGGTACCGAAAAACAAATGTTTTGATAAGGTAAAAGACCAACGTAACAGATGTTGTTCAAAGAATCGCGGAACAAAAGTGGAACTGAGCAAGTCATGCAGCACTTATGTCAGATGATAGATGGATGTAGAAGATGCTTGACTGGAGGCAGAAGCGTGGGTAGATCCCAGATAAGATGTTCTGATGACATATGGAAAATGGTGGGCCTACACTGGAAAAGAGTCGCGTCCAACAGAGAACTGAAAAGTCCAAGAGGGAGGTCTTTGTTGAATACTGGACACAAAAAGAAGACTAGTGGAAAGTAGTTAAATGGATAATGAAACCAGGTATTACAGTTTCATTCCATAATACTCAAAGTTCCTTTGACCAAACGTGGTTTATCTTGAATTTTGTTTGATATGTTTGTGTAACATAAAATATTTCAAACATGTTTTTCATGCGGTAAAGGTGTGTTGTATTATATAATAATCAGTAATATGTATGTTTTATGGTGAATTACATCCCAGGGTCTGTTTTCAGGGATAGAGGATGAATTATTTCTCACAATGTTATTTGCTATCCAGGACTGACGCCCGACGCGTAAGACTTTGCTATCGTGTAATTAATATAATCAACGCAACACTGTGTACATTCAATGCAGCGCCTTATAAACATTATTGTGCGAAGAAGCGGAAAGAGAGATAAGGAATACACATTTATTCAAGATAAAAAATGAATAAGTTACATTCCATTATTCTTTAACTTTTTCAACTGAAATATATGTTTTCGTTAATATGTTATATATACGTGAAAATAAAAGTAATAATTGAGTCAATATATTAAGTATAGAAAAGATACTATAGTTCAGAAAAAGTGTTACTAGAAATTATCTTCTGCGAACAAAATATTTGGTCAGAACTTTAAACAACAGTAAATAAATATGGCCGAATTCACTCAAAAATATTATATTTATTTCTATAAGAAACTAACATAAAGCAATAAATAGTTTTACTAATTTCAAAGTCTTTTTTATTAATTTGTAACAACGAATATCACTAATCCTTACTTAAATCGAGTGAATTGATATTAAAGTAATATAATAATACCAAGCATTAATTTTGAAGCAAAGTTTTTTTTGACTCGCATTGTCTTGTTATTTCATTCATTATATTTGTAATTATTTTCAACTTCAAAACTAAAATAAAAAAAAACACATAAGACTCACCCCTACCTAGACTCCATAATAAGGAATATTTTTATTTATTTTTAATTTACTTTGTTTATTTTTATTTTTAATTTTAATTAACTTTGTTTAATTTACTTTCTTTATAAAAATAATAATAATTGTAAAACGAACTCCCTCTCTAAACACAAGTATCTAGTTTATTAGAGAGATAGAAACGTCATGTTTGAAATGTATTATATATTTAGCAACTATTTTGTATTATTTAAATACGTATTTTGTAAAAAAAAAATGCTATAAATAATTAAGTTAATTGATTGAATTAATTGCTGATTACAATGTAACCTCGCTAGGAATGTTGTACGATTGTTTTCATTGGATTACGTTTTGAGTAATAAGTGATGTGGGTAAGTACCTAAAGGTTTGCCGTGATGAAGCTCGCAATTTCTTTACACGGTTTGCCCTTTTTCGGAGACGAGTTGCGCCAGGCTAGTTGCGCGTGACTAGGTCGCAAAAATTCGCGTGATCAATTGGGTCAAGTGGCTCTAGAAATCCAGTACGCAGCACGATGGCTGGAGAAAAAACTAGCCTCGAGGTGGTCGCGCTGGAACGAAAAAATAGAAAAACATTGTGCGTATGCGTGACGCGCTGTCATCCGTTGGAACGCATTACTTGCCGTGTTGTCTCGCGTTTGACAGGGAAAACCTCTGGAATGTAGCGAGGCAAGTGCACTTTATAGTACCTGCGTAACTTCGTTAGGTATCCTTATTTCTAACGTTATCACTCTTCATAAAATATGAGTGTGTCGGTTATACAGGACCCTTTATATCGTATCACACAGCGTTTAGGTTTCTATAATAGTTATATTTTAGAAATTCTTATAAACCTTAGCATCGTTACATCCCAGATTGCTTAGATCGATTCTGAGTTATACTGTTATTAAATATATTGTACCTAAGAAGGTACAATACATACAATAACAGCATAACAAAGGTAAGGCTAACAACAAGACTCGTTTATTAAAAAATGCGTTTTATTATGTTTACTGGTTGGAAAGAATGAATTACACTGCACAATTGCTTAGATTTGGCTTTTTACACTTATAATATATCGTTTAAATGTAGGTGATATTATACAGTTGATTATTAAACATATCCACTGATTATTAAAAAATATATTAACTGTCGAAAAGTTAAAGTTCTTTTATATATTAATATGATATGTAAAATAATTGAGCAACCAAAATGAGAACCTGGCGATTTTTCTCGTATTATAATTACTTCGTAGAAAAGGGTAACTATTTTACAATGATATATAAAAAAAGATCACCTAAGACGGATAAAGTACTAGTCTGATATAATAAAGCATGAATGTTAGGGGTAATCAGGGAAAGTTTCTCGTCTAATCATCCCCCGGGTGAACGACCAGAAGGGTGAAGTGTTGCGTCGAATTAATGTGACACTTTAACATCGATTAACAAAAAAAGCGAAACGCTACACACATTTATTATTTTAATACGAAGTCATTTGAATTTAAGTACAGTGTGTCCGATATGCCGCGGTCGTCAGGAGATCTTGTGACGCGATAAGGCTCCGTATTTCACGGCGGTACACCTGTACATATGTATGTACGCAGGTATGTATTATACATACATATATGGAGGCTTCCATGGTCAATCAGTGTAAGTCCATAAATGACTGATTGGAGATAATTAGACCTTTGATAAATGTGTTTTCAATACTAATACAAGTATTTTTTTTTCATACAAATTTAATTAAAAAACAATAAAAATAAAAATTAACATAATTTTAAAATATTTTTAAAAATAAACTTCATCATTTAAGGCAACGTGGATGATTTATCCACAATCTTATGTCTAACCTTTCTATTTTATTTCCAACTCATCGTCAAAGTGTGTCTTTCAATTTATTTGTGAGCAATAAAATATGACGTCGACGGAATCGATAGATAAATATGTTTAATAAAAGTTTGATTAGTTCTAAAGTCTGAACCATTAGCGATTTAAAAATATTCCCAGATTTTTGTTGTTGTTTAAACTTCCATTCAGTGGATGTTGATGTTGCAACAACGATGACACAACAACGCTCACGACAACACTCGAGCCCATCGTGAGATTTTGGCCAAACACTCGATCACTGTTCTTCCCCACTCACCTGATCTCGTTCCTTCTGACTTCTTCTTCTTCTACAGACTCAAAATACCTTTGAAAGGAACATAATTTGAGAAGATTCTCGAGATTAAGGCAAATGCGACGAAGGAGCTGAAGGACACCACAAAAGAAGTGTTCCAGGATTGTTTCCGAATGTGGAAACATCGTAAGGATAAGTCGGGGGGAGGTGAATACTTTGAAGGGTCTCAGACATGTAATTGCTATTTTTAATTTTAGTTTTACTTGGTAAATACCAAATGCTTTAAATTTATCGTGACTTCACACACAATGTTTTTCTGTATTTAGCCATGAAATTGTAAAACGAAAATCAGTGTTATGATATCTATTTATATTTACTTGGATGGAAATAAAAAAATCCAATATGTAAGTTACTAAAAATGACTATTAATCGACGTCAATGGTTAATGGCAATCACTTCAATTGGTTATGTAAACGATCAATCGATCGCACCAAGTAATACAACATACGAGTAATAGTGAAATAAAATTTGTCAAAAACCGTTTTTTGGATTCTTAATTACTTTATTTCATATCAAACTAAATTCACAGTAATGTAGTTAACAGAAAAATGGTTTACTTTACTTTACTTTTTCAATTGACACATAATAAATTAACATCAAATATCTTCTGATTGGTTTCTTAAATATTATTTTTCACCCCTAGGAAGTGTAAGGAAATCAAATAGATAAATACAAAAGTAAATGAAGAATACCAACCTTTAATTAAAAAATAGTACAAAATAAGATATAAAAAAATAAACTGAACGATGAAAATGTGTAGGACAACCAGGTGTAAGGTTAAATTAGTGCGATGCGGGTTAAGAAGCGGGTCCCTTATTACCTACGTACGTACATGCATGTTAGCTGCGCGTTGCACCTTGCAATACTCCATGGGATGGCCGTGCATTCACTTTGTTTTAAACCGTTACGGTTTCACGTAATTATAATAATTTTAAACGATTCTCATTTTTTTAAATTACAAAAATTATCGGCACCGTAGTACACTTTTTTATTACTATTTTACGGTTGAAACTATTCCCAATTGCACCCAAATATAATATTTTTTGAAATCTCATAAAAGATGAAGAAGAATATGGAAGTCTGGGCATTTACGGGGTGATTGTTACACGTGTTTAAGTGATCACTTTACACACGTGTAACAATCACCAATACTACCCATTATTGACAACCACACTACTCAAATTCTCGGAAGTTCTATATATATGAACCAATTTTGAAACATTATTCTTGAATCACTAGAACTTCACTAGAGACATCTATTGGTGAGATGAAAAGAAGCTTTTTATTGAGCAGAAACTCTTTTATTAGTATGTGAGGTCCGAATCCTGGATTATAATCACATACATGAGAAGCGCCAGAACATATCATTTTCATTTTTATTATTTAAGCTTATAATTTGACCAGATAATTTATTTAAAACATTTTGAGTGTGTATAAATACTTGTTCACAAAATCTGGATTATCTTTAAGGTTTGGAGATAATCCAGATTTTGTGAACAAGTATTTGGACACACTCAAAATGTTGCAAATATAATATTGTACAAAAGTACGACTAACAATATTTTTTGATCTCTTAATAAACATACATGAAGAAGAACATGTAAGTATGGGCATTTACAGGGTTTACGATCATCATAGGCTTGGTTAAGTATTAATCACTTTACACACGTCTAACATTCACCAAATTTCACCCATGATTGACAACCACACTACTCAAATTTTCGAAAGTTCTAGATATCTAGATATCATATATATTGATCAAACTCTTAACACAGTATGCGCGAGTTCACAATAGCCATTGATGGTGGGATGAGGAAAGCATTTTATTAAGAAGAGACTCTTTCCATTTGTATGTCAGGTCCGGATCCTGGATTATATTCACATGCTTAAGAAATGCTTGAAAACTAGATTTTTAATTTATTTTAGCTTATTATGTGACCAGTTAATTTATTTAGAACAATTTGAGTGCGTCCAAACACTTATTTTGGACACACTAAAAATTATGATCACTTAACCAAACCTATGACGGTCGTAAGCCTTGTTAATGCCCAGACTTCCAAATTCTCCTTCGTCTATGTATGTTGAGATGTCAAAGTATAATGTTAAAAATAACTCCAAATTGGAGATAATATAGGTAATACAGATTTTAGCACACTCAAAACGTTGAAATGTACGACTTTGTGTAAATGCGATATGGTATTTCTCATATAATATCTCCGTCACCAAGTATGATTGTGTTACACTTATATGTACACATACATATCGTAGTCATACAGGAGAAAGTGACCAAGTGCATTTTTTGCCAAAACGTGATCATTGACTATTTGATATTTTACTAGCTTAATATTGTCATGAAAAAAATCCCAAAGGATTTTAAACTTGGAAGTGTTGTATATTGATTTGTTAAAAATGACTAACTGCATTGGTGTTTATTTTCTTAACAAGCAAAAGTGACTTTAATGACCCTCCTGAACATTTTACGTTTTGGTAGTTGGTAATTTCTCCTGTACGACAACGATATGCACCTACATCTATATATTATATACATATGCAAGTATATAATTTGTTTCGTCCTGTGTGCCCATAGTCCCTCGTACCAGCTGTGACGGGCGTGGGTTATTTCCCAGCAGAAGGCGTACACCGTCGGGTCAGCGATCCGCCGGTCCTGGTGTCCCCATCATCCCCCCTGCGCTACAAGGTTGCTGCTGGAGGGTTTCCACTTGGCCGGCCAAGCCTGACGCGCCGTGCAGTCGCATCCACGCTGCTCCGCCATAGGCTGATCCGCTGCCGGACAACACTCCGCACCAGTACTCACCCACCTCGTCCACACGGCCGAACCATTAGAAGCAAAACCCCGCGAGCCGACCCGTTACATTTACACTATCGACGATATCGCGTATTTCTGCTCTCGGTAAGTACCAGCGGTTGTGGTGTTGATGTGGCGTGTCCCATTGGCGTTCGTGCCATTGTTTTCGCGGCTCGTTATGGCAGCTTATGTCAAGGTATTTATGGATGACGCATTTTTTTATGTAAGCCTGTTTCATATTTGTCGGAAAACAAAACGGGCGATGACCTGTGATGCGTGGACAGTACGGTGGTCTGAACAGCAGAGGACCAAGTTCTTAATATCTGGAATAGAAAAAAAAGTAGTGTATTACAACTATTTACACTTGATTGCATATAAATTACAGTTGAATACCCTTAGAAATAGAAATAAGTATAAGTCTATAAGTTATGTAGTATGAATAACAGGTACAAATTGAAATAAATAATACCATTACCCATTGCCTGTAATGCCTAACTAAGAAAAAACCACCAGAATTCATTGTTCATTTCCCACTAACAATCTCAATTAAAATAAATACAATTTCGATGTCAATTGCCTGGATGGGGATGCACTATATAGGTACATATATTTCAACTAAAAACAACGAAATTCATACAACGATAAGTTTTTTTTTTTAATTTTGCGCGCAGTTTTTAAGTTAACAATCAGATCGAACTTTTATTTCTAATCGAAAGTAAACTCCTTATGAATAGTAATTTTCTCCAAATTAAAAGTTGAACACGGTTGTGGTATCAATCAAGCGATCAATTATTCGTTCCGTATTTAAATAGAATCCGGAAAATTTAAAAATATGTATTTCTGTAATTATTTGAAATAAATTGTTTCTGTCCCTTTGTGATGTCTAATTGCGTGAGTCGCCCAGCGAAGGGAGAGCCGTGATTGGTCCTCCTCCGGTACGCATGAGGGCTCCCAGTCCCTGTACACCGGACGTGTCAGGGGTCCGTGAGACAGTTTAGTGTTGACCAATATGTACATAGTCCATTGGACCATTGTTCTAAGCAGCCCGGACGTTAAATACTTCCATGTTGGTACCTACTGATGAAAATTATACCGGGAATCAGACAAAAATTCAGACGACCAATGGAAGTTACGCGTACTTATCCATATGTTGTAATTTCTTTCTTATTACAACGTTTTGAGCGTGTCCAAATCACAAATCAGAGTTTCACGACTTTCTTTACATATTTGTCCGCCTCCGTAGTGCAATGGTCAGCACGCTCGGCTACCGTTCTGGAGGTCCCGGGTTCGATTCTCAGGGGGGGTTAAATAAATATACGTGATTTTTTCACTGTAATATTTATTCAATATTACCCTGGACTGGTACCTGAAGCGGAGGGCTGATCACATTTTCTTCATGTGTAAACGATCAAGATAACACTGTGTTTATATGACGCAGTGCCCTATGCACCATTGAGGTGCGGATAAGGGTTTTCTCTCTTACATTTATGTTGAGATGTCAAAAACATTCTTATTAGTACTTAGGAACAACAACTAAGAATGCATCTTTTTTACTCGTGATTATTTACTACTTGCCATTATTCCTCTATAATGAGACTGTAAGATAAGTCAATAAAGTAGCTTAAATGTTGGGGTCGCCTATGAGAAAAAATCTGGAAGAATAAGCACATGAATATTGGGAGTAAAGAAAGAATATACGAGTACAAGAGAGGAGTAAGACAGATGGGATAGAGCCTAGAGCAGACACAGCGAGGACCAAATCTCTTCTACGAAGTTCAGAAATCAGGATATTGAGGTGTTAACCGGAAACACGTTACGAGACCGAATAAGGAACACGAAAAATTAGAAAAGGTGTTGTATGGAAGATATAGTCAGATGGGGAAGACAGCTAAGACGATTCTGGAAAGCCCATGTCAATAGAATGCAAAAAAATAGACTGGTCCAAATCGCTCTTTGACAGAACCCAGACGGAGGAAGACCATTTGGAAGACCTTCAAAGTGATGGCGGGACAACTGACAGATCCTTGGATCTATAAGAAGAAGTAGAAGAATTCCATATTTTTTACTTATCTACAATTATCGATCCATTTGACTGAAACAGCATTAATCTTACGCTAAATTCATTTCCTCATGAAAATACATTTGAATAAAACATCTTATTAACATGGATGATAAATGTCATCGTTTTTAATATTGAAGACCTAGGTGAAAATGATGTATATAATGTATGAAATGATCACATTAACCAATCAATGACAAGTCAAAAACTTAGTGCATGTCCAGAATTCTATATTTTCATCTTTAATAGCTTATTTGTATTTGTTGAAAAATACATGATTTCTCATTCTGGGGTTATATTCAATATTTGAAGATTTGAACTATATTTGGCACTTTTCTATTTAGGTTTTTTTATGTTTCTTACTAAATACTAACATCAATTTTTAATCAATAAAATTTATGATCAAGTATCCAATAGTATATACATATAAAATAGAGTCACGTGAATGTCAATACAGTGATTAAAAAAATCAATAAACCATATTTATATCATGTTGTCCCAACATATTGTTCTCAATAGACGCGAATATATTTTCGACTAGGCGAATTCTGCTGTAACGAGATTAAAATCTAAATGGATTCTATATTGAATGAAATGCAGTCGTTCGTTAGGGCATATTATGGATTGGAGAGAATATAGCTGCAGGTAGAATTGATCGGATATGGCCTCTAGTCATTAATTAAAACACAAAATTGTATTCCATTGGGCTGTTCGAGTGCCGGCGACCGAATGCGCTTTTCGGTTTCAATATCATAATTTCACGTGCACACACGAGTGCTCTTTGTTTTTTGTACCTACAAAATAGGGATTCTAATATATTTTTCCTTTGATTTTTTTGTACGCATTGTTTTATAAACGTCTTAGATATTTATTTTTAAATAATTGATTTATTAATGTGTGATTTATATTTTTTAATTACATTGAAATTAATTAATACACTTTAATGAAATCAAATTGTGATTAAAATTATATTTAGTAACGTCGATTACGAGTATGTTTAGAAAAATGTATTTGGAAAACTATTAATTTGTTTAAACAATTAATTTTGTATCAACGAGTAATAGTTTAGGCTTTCTGTAACAAACCACCCTGTCAAATGAAAAAAAATTCATTGACACTGTATAGCAATGGGTATTTTAATTATTATTTTGATATAAAGGTTAATAATTATTTAGATTGACGGAATATTTGATAATTGTGAATTGATTGTATTTCCGGATTGACAGTTACCGGAAATGGCACTTAGGTACAGAGATAGTGGCGAATAAACGGAAATACATTACAATACATGTACTATATATATATATATATATATATATATATATATATATATATATATATATGTATGTACAATATAGACGATTTATTTATCTATGGTTGCTATTTTGGTTAACATGTTAAAATAATTGATTATTTGATTTTATGTTACCTTTCTAGGAGTTAAAGTTCAAAGAGAAGAGCGTAAACTGTATTTTAATAGCGCCACTTACGATTGAATGAGCATATCTTGTACTTATGAGGTGTTAAAACTGAATATTATTATGAATAATTTCTGAACGGTAAATGGCAGCAAGCTATAGAGAAATAATTACTGTCAAGCGACGAAGATCAACACCCTCACCACGGTCGAACAATACACCTCAATAGTATCTGCGTGGTACGAGGCTATCGATTAGCATTTTATCTGATGGCATTATAGCCCGTTTAGTCCGGGAATGCGATTTTACGATGATGTGTCGTAACACCTATCCACGAGTATGTTCTTGTTGGGCGATAAGGCAAATATGAACCATATATCTATGGCGGAAACCGAAGAGTATACAAGCTATCGTTTTTTTTATTATTTTTTTCTAAAAATACTATTTGTCATGTAGAATTTTAAAATAAATGAATTTTCTTCACTCCCTTTCTGACTCTCAGATATATTAACAATTACATGTGTAACAACATAATTTGAACATAACATATGCAGAACTTTTAAAATAAAGATTTTTTTTTAATATTAAATTTGTAAAATATTCAAATAAATCTTGGGGACAGAGAAAATCTTTAATGATGGGATTGATTTTCATTTTATTGGAATAGTAAAAAACACTTTTTCTTATTAGTTAATTGTAATAAATTATTTATTATTCACATAGTTTTTTGCCAAATATGAAATAGTTGGTAAAACAACAATGTAGTTTTAAAGAAATTAATAATGCTTTGTTATTAAATTAATACAACTTTAGTAGATTCTATGTAAATATAAAGTATACAAATGTTTCAACAAATTACTTTTATTATTTGAAAAAACAGGATAGGTATATGTCAAGACAGTCATAAAATTTTCCATTATACTTTATTCAAAGTTACGTTTTCAATACTGGATAGTTAAATTATATTGATAGTTAACAGTTGAAAAAAATATATAAAACTTCACTTTGGATAAAATATATCATACATTAATCTCGAAATCCAATATCATAATATCATAAAAGTAACAATGTTTTCGTCCAGGGTATCAAATAAATTATGAAACAATTACCTATAGATTACCTACCAATATAACTCAATTCCTTGTGGATGATAGTTAAACATGTTAAAAAAAAAGAAGACAATTGGTTAGTATGATTTGACTTTATTTTGTCGATATCATCGTGAAATATTTTGACATAAAAATGCCTTCAGGACGTCATTAAGTTGGCAAGTAGGTACCTATTTATTTACTAGTGTTTTCCCATTACTTTGATCGTATTATTACAAACAATTATAGGTCATTTTTTTAAAGTCGAATGTGGAAAATGGATTTTTGTAAAATGTCAATCTTGAAATTTTTGTTCGGAAAATAGGACGAAATTTGCCGCCCGAGTGGTGGGCGGCGCGCGCAGTAGGCGGGGCAGACCTGCGCGGGAGAGCGGGACGGAGCTAGCGCCGCGGCGAGTAAACAAAACAAAATGGATGCTTAGTCGCTTCACATCAGCAAACACAGATGGCACTGCCAACAACGACCGGGCATTTTCCTCGGTAATGAATTCTTTGGACAAATAACAACATCTAGAAACAAACGTAAAAATGGCACCAATATTAAAATCAGACGACAACTAAGAGTAATTCATAAAAAATATTCGGTTATTCAACCATGATTGTTAATCTTTTTTAAATTTTCTCGGTTTATTTCTATTTTACTTGAAATTATAAATGTGATAGAATCCAGTAGGAATTAAATTATTACAATGTATTTGGAAAAATAAAAACAAATGTAAAAAAAACTAACAAGACCGTTTTATAAAGATACTTATGTAGGTAAATCTCCTCGTCTTAAAGATTTAAGAAAATTTTCCACATCAGCTTTTATTTTATGTCAACAGATCTCTCGGAAAACTGTAAGAGGAAAAATCGCTAGAAAGAAAGGAAAATTGTAAACATAGATTAAGGTTTGTTTCCATAATTTTCCTTGGAAAAGTGTACGTACATGTTTTGTAATATTCTACTAATCTGTGTTAAAAAATCTTAAATTTGCATCTTATATATTGTTAATTTATGAAACAAAGTGCCGTATTTCTAATGCTGGTCACTTTATTCAATACGCTTAGAGTTTTAAGAAGTTGTTGTTATCCACAGGTACCTTTAAAAGCAATGCAATGATAAAAACAATATCGCCATCCTGTAAACTTCTTTTCGCATTAAAAAAAATATATAAAAATATATAGATTTATTCATTTCTCATTTCTCCTTTATCACAATCTATCAGAGACATTTTTGTCTACCACAATTGCGATACATAACATGTAACGTAATTTTAAGGTTGATATATACTTTCATTGCCGTTTGAGGCTGGAATTATAATATAAAATTAGACGCCCAGAAGTATACCATTTCTGGACTTCTTATTTTAATAACAGGCATTTAGAAACCGATGGTCGGTTAGTACATTTCCATCGTGTTATTGGCAATCGAGAAAACACTTAATCGATTCAATTTACATAAGTTATTTAACATTTTATCAAAATTTATTTGTATTCAGTATCGCAATCTGCAATAGACTACCACACACACACACACACATATATATATATATATATATATATATATATATATATATATATATATATATACACATATACATTTGTTGCAAAACTTTTAATAAGCCATGAGCAAACATTTAATACATTTAGCGGTGATTCTTGAAATAATTCTTAAACAAAATTCGTGTCGAGGTTTACGGCAATCTACTTAAAGTACATATTCAAAGTTCGCACTCTATTTACAATGGCCCCCGCGTTGTGTGTGCGTTAGTACCGAGAGGGGTCGCGGGGTTGGTAGGTACTAGAAGGTAGTAGGTACATAATCCGAAAGCATTAGCGGGTATTATTCGGGGGGTAAAACTTCTCTAAAGTAAAATATATGATTCCGCGAAACTTGCAGATATTACCTGGCGGCTTACTAATAAAAATATTCTCGCTGAAACGTTTGAAAAACGAGCTTTCAAAGCTTGCGGACGAACTTCTTTTATATATTATTCAAGTTGTAAGAACGAGAGCTTTGCACCACAATGGCTCGGGGACTCGTAAAAGTGACATTTTCTACTTAAAAATGTATTTACAAACGAATTTATGCTTAAAAGATTGTATGCAATATTTGAATAACTAATTAAACAAATGAAATGATTTAAATATTTGTGTTACACGTATAATTTTACTACTGAAAATGTCATTGAATCTACCCTTAAAAGATTATTAATCAATAAATTTATTTAAAAGTCCTTGCAAAAAAAATTGCAAAATCTTAAAGATCGATTTTAAACATCGTCGATTTTAATCAATAACTAAAAAAGGTTTCAAATAATTATGTCATTTACGTTTTCAGACAATTTTTTTATCATTTTTTTTTATATAAATGCATGATTTCTTAAAAATAATTAACATTTTTACCACGTTTAATTATAACACAAGAACAATATTCAATTACAAATAAATTATAACAGTTCATATTGCACGTTTATTTAAAAAAGATGTATTTTGCTAATTCATTACAGATATTATAATAATAATAACGCGTTTGTAGATTCGTATAAAAACATAATTATAGAAAAAAATAACTTGGGTAGTAATTAAAATGAACGTTGTCAAAAATATAAGTGAATAAATCGTTTGTAAAATTCATTTTCATTTCTTCTGTACGTTTCTCAAGCCAGGAGCTTTGTTGGTAAAGACGTACTGAAGCTTTCAAAAGTTTACCACATAGATGTATATATATTAAGTATGTACATCCCTATAGTATAGCTACCTGAATTCTAGTCGACAATCTTATTATTTATGAATTTCAAGGGAATATTCCCGTGGATAAAAAGGAATGTCTGGAAATTTGGTTTCGTCTATTCGTATCCGTAAACAATAATCATAATAAGAAACTGAAATATTTATCATATTATATTTGAAATATATTTATTCAAGACATTCTAGATACTCGTAGTATTTGTGTTTTTGCAACATTTGAATATACTTCAAATCTTGATAAGTAAGATATTTCTCCGCCTCCATAGTGTAGTGGTTAGAACATTTGTTAACTGTGCTGGAGGTCACGGGTTCGATTCCTAGGTGGGTTAAAATAAATAAAACTGTTTTCTACTCTAATATTTATTTCATATTACTCAGGACTAATTACCTTGCATTTCGTTTGTTATAACAAATGATCAAATTAACATTGCATCAATTTGATCCGGAGCCCTATGCACCATTGGATGTCAGTTGGTAAGGGTCAGTATTACTAGATACGTGTACGTAAATAAAATATTTATTTATGTTTTACATTTACTTTGTTTTCTTTGTTTACTGACAAATAACTATTAAAAACTAAAAAATAATGTTGTTGATATGGTTATTTAAAATATATGAACAACAAAAAAGGGGCTTTTATCTACTATGCGTAAAACTCGACTTAGATTTCTCGCAGGGATAAAACTATAATACGATGTGCTTGAAGACGGCGTCTTCAGCGTTAGACTGATCGTCTTTTACATATTCTTTCAGAGACCCCCATTAGAACCAAATTATAATCAACATGCAATAACTGATTGACACAGTGTTAACTTGATCTATCTAACTATTACATGAAGACAAAGTGATCAGTCCTGCGTTTTAGGTGTTAGGAGTACAATATATTCAATGGGATGAAAAAGACGTAAAAAAATGACTTTATATACACAATAATACATAATAATTACGCAGTGTCCTATGCACCATTGGGGCGGATAAGCGATAAAACAAAAGTAATAATTTACTTCAAAACATATAATGTATCAATGTACCAATACAATGGACATTGTGTATTTTTTATAGAAAGTAATTGTACAAAATTATGTGAAACACATATAATATATTATACATATATCCTTTGACTTAGATATGCAATTTTGTACACACAATTCTCAAATAATACTTAGTTATAGTTATATGTACAAACATTTTTTGTAAACATTAAATTGCTTACAAAAAATCGTTTTTAAATATTGCGTATTTAGGACTAAAATAGTCAAATAAACTTTAAATATGATTTTCTTGAAAATTTTAACGTTACAAAATATTTAAAAAAAAATGTTTACAGAATGGACGTCCTTAAAATACTGTTTCCCAATAATCTATATTCTATTTTTGATAATATAAATAAATACTTTGTTATTTTTTAAATTATAGGTTAATCAGTGTTTTTGGTCTTTGACGATTTATTTCAAGAACGAAATGATTAAACATCGCCGACACATATTCATTTAGTGAAAATCAAAATAACAAATTGAATCCAAAAGGTACGTTTTTAATTTTTATATGGTGATTTCAAAAGAGTATTTTGCAAGTAAATGATGAATAATTACTTTGCAGTGAATTGAATACCTGCATTCGGTCCGTAATAATTATTGCAGTGTGCCTTCAGTCGGCAGGACAGGTGACTCGGTGTCTTGGTGAGGGCGTCGCGACGCGCATGCGCCGCCGTCGCTTGGCAACCGCACGTTCAACGCCAGCAGTGGCCGCCCGTAGGCCGGGCCGGCCGCTTTGATTCGTTATTCGTTATCCGTTACTCGTTACTCGTTATTAGCGTCTCGGCGCCGGCCGAGCGCCGCTTCCCGACGGCATTGGACGACGAGCGTCGGACGAATTAGGCCGCATTGAATAGCCGTTTCAGGGGAAATACCGATGTATGTATCTT
This sequence comes from Brachycentrus maculatus, assembly GCF_059751285.1. Classification (NCBI taxonomy): domain Eukaryota; kingdom Metazoa; phylum Arthropoda; class Insecta; order Trichoptera; family Brachycentridae; genus Brachycentrus; species Brachycentrus maculatus. The sequence goes on along the minus strand of NW_028280847.1, from coordinate 863,275 downwards.
ATATATGTACCTACATGTGCGTATCACACATTTCATCCGATATTTCTTCATTATCTAGAGGCTGCTACAAATTGGAATGATAAGATATTACACACGACCCTTATAAATCTTTTAATCAGATTCATTAAAATGCTTTACCTTTAAATAAAATAATTTTAGTGTACACTGGCAGTTAAATTCGGTATACCAAAGGCTATTTCAACAATCCGAAATGTTTTATCCGTTACTGGGCTGCTAATATATTTTTTCTTTACAATTGTATTAATGGTCAATGAATTAAATATATTCCTTCTATTTTTAATATATATTTCTTATAAATTTGTGATTGAATAAAAAAATATTGTTTTTATTTTCCATATACTTATACTTAAAATGCTCTAAGATTTGCTTACTTTTCAGCGAAAAATATAATATCGGTATTAATACAAAATGTAATACTTACTAGTGGTCCTTTGTGTAGTACCTGTGTAATCCCTTTAATTAAAAGGGAAAATAACAATACAAATAAAGCTAATTGATGAAGAAGGTCTTCGTGGCCTTGTATATTTCATTAAATAAAATAATACTCTTATATGAACAGGTGAAATTACATGCAAATATTTTTAGAATTTTTTTTGCAAACACTTGTATTTTTTATCATTATTAGTCATACCTCCTCATTATATAACAAAGTTTACATAAAAAGAGAACACCAGAAAAAACAAATAGAACTCGACTAATTAAACATCTTTGGCTAATTAATTAATTAAGTACCAAGAGTGTTTAAAAAGTAAGTTAAACATCTCAACACTTTATCGTTTTTTTTAACAATATCTTTTATTAAATGTAGATCCCATATATCAAAATTATGTAGTCTAAATTAAAATAAGTTGACATGATAATCAAATATGGAAAATTAAATAAGTTACAAGTAAATTAATTGTCACGAATAAGATTACGTATATCGAACATTACGTTATATGTTTTCGATGTTATTTTAATAAATTAAAATATTTAGTTTAAAAATTGGGGCATTACGGCAACGTAAATTGTAAATGATGATTATCATATTGTGTTTAAGAAAGCATATCACAAAAGGCTACGAATGCATATCTGGAGAAGCATTTAACATTATCGATACCGAGTTCCTACAGACATGTAGGCCGATGACTAATAGTATGTCCATTCCTGATGCTTTATTGTGCGGCCAGGACAATACCGACTGAGGCAGGACTCGGCGTTCTACGGTAGCTGTGTTCTGTCCGCGACCATTCTTTATATAATATCTTTGTTCCGAGCCGAGCGAAGTCTATCTTCACGGCATAAAAATCCATTTGAAATGCAATAAAAAAATAAACGAGTTCATCGAAAATTCTCGCGAATCCTTAACCGTCAAATGATGGATACTTGCACTCTTTGGAAGAGAGCCTCAAGCTTTTCAGGTCGTTTGAATTCGTCGAGATGAAACCATACGCCAGTTATTTGTGTAGCTACGTATACTCGGACTTTATCGTACATCTTTTTCTTGCTGCTAGTCTGCGTTTGCGATTGTTTTCTCGAGCGGTGTGTATAATGTGTGTGTCAGAGTTTGCGGATGTGTGTGAGATTCTAGATACAGGTGGAGATGGAAAATGTGTGTCCTGAATATATAAATGGTGCGGTACGGAAACGTGGTCCTCGTGTACGTCCAGCGGATCCCATCGGTACCTTTCTTGAGAGAGATCATCTCGGAGACGAGGAACTTTATTCGCCGCGAGAAATTTTATTGTTAATCTAAGATCCTAGAAAAAACAAACCATTGAATAATTCACATTTGAACGAATTTGCGCATTTCGAGTTTCTTCTTTCTGTGAATCAAATTATCTTGACAAAAATAGTAAATGAAATTAATGATTATATACAATGTATACAAAAAAGAAAAATTAAATATTTTAATGACATTCATCAAGTTCTTCTTATAATGCTTTGGCTTGAACTTAATGAAACCTTATATTTCAAGAATTCGTTTATTTTAGCTGTTACATTGAAATTGATAATAACAAATTAAAAATGGAGAGCAAGGTCAGAAAAATCATAGTTAAAATAAATTTTGCCATGTTGAAATAAATCGATTTAACATTTTAGAAAATCTAGCTTCATTTATAATAGTAGGTATGTAGTATTTAACAATTTTCCGATGTTTGACAGTTTTAGTTGTTAAAATCTCAACAACAAGAAAAATATAAAGAACCTATATTTTTCTTTATTAAAGGGCTCATAACTAATCATAGACTTAAATGTGATCAATATGACGCTTCGATGGTAGCCTAGGGTAACATTCGAGTAAAAACAGTTATTTTATGTTAATTAGACTTGGGGTCGAACCAGAGGTTTTTCACACTCCGATACAGTACAAATGTATGATACATTAGCAATAAAGATCGGTTTGTAGTACGTACGTAGATTTACTATCCCAATTACACTCTTGATTCCTTTATAAGTAAAATTAAAATAGGAGTGATGATGGAAAATAAAATACCAAATTATTTTTATCATTATCAATAGTAGCCTAATAATAAGTGCATCTTAATATTTCACCACACGACTGGTTATTATTATTATTTTTTAATATTGATTTTTCAATAAAGTCGACGAAGTTTAAAATGACACATTTGCTATTTTATATTACACAGTGTACTTAGAAAAAAAGTAATCTCATTTATTGATACACTGTGGTAAAATCTTTCTATTTTTAATTTAATGTTTACTTAGTAAATACCACTATTTCTAAAGATCTATTGCGACACGTGTATAGACGATGCTTATAAATGATGTAGAATCGAAACATGTGTTATAATAGATTTTAAGAAATAGTGGTATTTACTAATTAAAACTTAAATTCGTAATCCCTTGAGCCAGTCAATAATAGGTCGTAGTAAGCCCTGCCTAGACTTTTTAATTTTTAACTTATCGGTTTTTGTCGAGATATCAATGGAAATCATAATGTGTTTGTATGTAATAAGTAACACGCGAACAAAACAGAAGCAGCGAGACTCCCTTCTCCGCCTCTGGCAGCCGCCCCTCCGCCCCTGGCCCGACTACCAACTGACTGGTGACTACGTACTATTAATTATTCAACAGGCCCACTCTCTAGGTCTAGGTCCGCTCGACTCTGGGTCACACTTTTCCACTCTAAATTGAAACAACGCTCCTGCATTGCTTTACACTCTGCATTCAACACTCTTCAACCTCTTAATGTATTCCATGCAGATTACATTCACACGCACGCTAATCGAAATACGAACGATTTTAAACGATTCTTTTTTTAAACAAATGAATACAAAACATACCATTAAAGGGGGTAATCGCAAACACACAATTCAGTTAGCGATCGACTGCGCAAGAACTGAACATTAAAATTTGAATTTTTTACTTAAATACATATTTTTAAAAATCACTCCTTACCTTTCAATAACTCTTTTCTTGTCAAAACCATTTATTTATATGAAAGATTTTTTTCTAAATACAAAAGCGGTGTTTTAAAAGAAATCAATTGCGTTAAATGTTACGTGAATTTAAAGAAAATAAAGTGGCAGGCTATCAAATATCCCGCCTTAAAGTGCAACATAACAATTATAACAGATTATACGAGAAATTTTGTTTGTTGTCAAACGGAAACCTCAAAATATAAACTGGCGAAAATGATATCGGTATTTCAAGTTTAAAACATATCGCTCACTCCTTTCAACTACGTCATATATCAAAAAACTTGATTTTTCAGGAGATAGTTTTTAAAGTTTAAGAATATAATAAAATGTATTAAAAATAAATATCAAGCCACTTATTGAACTTTTTACTGTGCAACAGACATTTTCAGGTTTTTCTCCATTTGAAAAATATTTGATATATTTAAAGAAATAATTAAACAATACCTTTTCTTCAATATACAAAAACAACACTTTCTGCCCTGTAGCGGGTAAGTTAAAAATATGTGGGATAAAGCACATTTTCTGGGCATTCCGAAAACATGCACAACTGAAAATTGACAATTTTTGATACATGACGTTGTTGAAAGGAATGAGCAATATATGTTATTACTGATAACTCATGTTCCTTTTTTTCCAATGAAATAAATGTGCATTTGGTAAGGTAAAAATTTCTTTAAACATATTTACTTGTTTAAAATTGTAAAATACTCATTAAAAATATATCCAAACAATATAATATTTAGATATTTTGAAATAAGTATTTTATTGCTTTACAAAATAAAATAAAAATAAGCTCCACTAAAAGAGATCTAATTACGCAAGTACTCTGTTACAGTATTTTAAAATTATTTTTTAAAGTCAAATATTTGATTGTAAATAATATCGATATAATACTGATTCTTTATTTGTTCACTATCCGCACCCAGATGAGGCATAAAGCATCTCATCAGATCGATGGGTTTATTTTTCATGTTTTAATTTACGTAGTTATACAAGATTATCAATAATTAATACTTCATAACATGTCATATCTTCTTTTACCTTTTAGGTATTGTAGACAAAAAACGGGACAAAGTTTTGTAAGGTATTTGCGTAGCTTATCTTAATCGGTTTTTATAACAAAATTTAGATATTCTTGAATAACGATAGATTTTTTTATAATTATTTATTTTGGGAAAATTAACGAATCAATGTTTGTCAAAAGACTGAAGAATCACAAATATAATTGTAAGAAGGTATATATTAAGACTTGGTTAAGTAAGGTACAAGAATTCACAGTAAAATTTAATATCGAATTCTACTGAAAATCGCACCATCCTTTTTGGTGTGTATCTAATATATGCACACGTGTACGAAATCTTAACCTCTTAACTTCAAGGCGAACCATATTCATACTTATCAGGAACATACTTGGATTGTCTATTTGATTATTCAAAAATACATCCTGTACTACACGGGTTGATAATGTACATATTATATTTCATATATTATACGTATCTATCGTCTTATTTTTGACGTAGTAAAACAAGTTTAATTATATTTAGAGATAATATTCGTTTTAAACCAACATTATTATGGGAGTTTATAATTTATACATGTGTTATTCATCACCAAGCCGTGTTTATGTTAAAACCCAGAAAAAATATTTTATTAGACAAAAATTGTAAATGTGATAAAATGATATATTAATATCATATAAATGATCATGATATATCAAATAAATTATGTATGATGATATTTCGGCGTTAATAACACACGTTTAATTTTGAGTGTCAGAAAAGCATTTACAATTATTCATACGTAGCCCTAGACCAAAATTTGAAATCGTAGTTACTTTAAGTCAATCTACATATTTCGTCGTAATTCGAAAAACAGAAGGTAGTAAAAATACTCAAATTATTGGAATCTCTATACATATGTATATATATATATATATATATATATATATATATATATATATATATATATATATATATATACACATATATATATATATATATATATATATATATATATATATATATATATATATATGTATATATATATATATATATATATATATATATATATATATATATATATATATATATATATATATATATATGTATATCGGTCGACCTGAACCTTGACAGCATTACAGTGCAGTCGGTCACACACACCACGTACCCCTTGGGCGAACTGTCTCGTCGGATATGCTACCGGAATTAATGACGCATACATTTGAATATAATTAAACTCGAGAGGCAAAACTGTGAATATATTTATATTTATAAACTTTCAGTTAAGTACAAGACAAGTTTCATTATGTAAGTATAACGGGTTAGTGTGTATTACGGTAATGAAAACATCTATTTTTAGGGTACAACTTGTGTAAAATGTGTAATTTTTTATCAGTCAACAGAACATCGTGAAGTTTCATGATATATTTAATTTTAAACAGATTTGAAAATTCAATATATTTTTGTAATGATTCAACGTTTCTGTCAGTGGTGCGATTATTTTTGATATATTTTTTTGGTTCCATTTGAAATGTATTCCATGGCTTGATGAGTAATACAATCATTGATTTGAATAATAGAACTACAACAGTACTGATGAAAACTTTTGAAATATCATTTATATTAATTACGTTTAAATAAACTCAAGTTTATAAGTGCAAGAATCTTGTTAATAATCTTTATTTATTCTTTTTTTCAATTTTTCTAAAAGTACTAATGAATGAATTTTAATGCTTTTTGCTAATGCTTTTGGCGCATGTCATAAACATTAAAAAATAAATAAAGCACGAAATTTGTTTTTACCACCATAATTTGGTATTATTTTTCCAAACAGTCTCGAGAAGCATCTTCAGGGGTGGATACGCATGTATCCATAGGACGTATCCATTCGTGAAGATGACGGGGTCCTTGTCAAAACCGATTGTAAATATAGTTCCAAAAATAAGATTGGTTAAAAACAAAGTGTGAGTTTTATTTATTTTATAAAATGAATATAACGTATACATTCAATGCCACATTAAATAAGTTCATTGTAAATTATAAGTTTCTTATAAAAATAAAAATAAAACATTGAATGCTTATTTATTAAGGCTATAGTAAGACCTTAATGATATTAGTTGGGAAATTCTTAAATTATAATGTTTAGTTTAGTTTAGTTTAGTTGAGAGGGATTGATGTAGTACATACACTTATTTTTTATATTTTAAAGTTGAATTAATGAATTCATATTATGGTTGTTCTTAGGTCGCTCAACAATTACGGATATTATATGGCAATGTTTACTAAACATTGTTTCCCAAGCCAAAAATATACACATCAATCATTTTAAAACGATTGAAACAATGAAAAATTTAATGTTTAAAATATTGTCTACGCTAATAGAATTTAGAGATTGCGTGCATTTTTATGAAAATGGAAGTAAAAAATGGTTCAGATTCACTCAAACTATTTTGTATGCAAGGCGGTTGACAAGGGTTTAGATATAGCTATAATATACAAATGTCATGATGCTACTGGATTTGTGAATCAACTGTGGTCATCCGAAACTCAGTTTCTAGTTTTGAGTTCCCGTGCTGTTCAGTTCGGAGCTGGTAAGCAATGGTTAGACGGGTTTTTGTCATGTTGGCTCTCGTCCCGATGGAATGGCATGTCGCGCTCCGGATTCTATTGAATATCGATCGATACGAAGTAAAAACACGAAGATCGTCTCTTCCCGGCATCCTTTCAGACTCGTTTGATTTATGTTTTATTTTAATTGTTTAATGAATGACGACAGACCAGCGATGCCGAGGGACTTTCACTTTTTACATATCCACATTGACTTATTAATGTTCGAACTAGAAGGGAGTTGTTGTTATACCAATACTTATGAAATAAAAACCCTCAGTGGTAGTAGTTCCTTCTGGTTCCTGTCTATACCCAAGTGGTGCATGGGTAAAACATTAAGAATTTAATTTTTATAACTGATTCTTGAACGGTTCAAAGTAAACTGTCCCATCTAGTACCTTAAAGAACGAGTGGGTTGCTTAGAGACTGATCAATGATTCGATTTAATTAAAAAAAAATTTAAATATAACGATTTATTATTCATACTTTGAAACAACGAGTTGTAAGGAGAAAATACTTGGTCTTAGCAACAATATTTGTCGTATTTTTAGCCATTTTCTAAAGCCTTTGGAGAGTTGATCATTGATCACGTTACCATACACATCTTAACCATTTTAGCATTCAGTAGTATTCCAAGAAGAGACTGTCTCGGAACAATCGGTACAGAACTGAGGTAAAGGAGGATGGACATAAATCAATAACGAGGCAGGTGTTTGAACAAACTTCGTGGCCGGAATGATAATTCATTCAGCTATATTATATACTATCTCTTCAAACCTACCAATATTTTTTTCACATTAATGTGTCGACGGTTAACCTGTAATACTTATTAACTTACAAAAAAATCAATGAAGTATACTATCCAGAAGTGTGCTGAAGATGGTACTGTCTACTGGCAAAAGATCTCAAACTACAGTTTATTCAAGTTTATATCAAGATTTTAGAAATATCAAAACATAGCATACCAAATACCTACTAACGAATTGTACTTTGATCAATTTTGAATGACTAGTGGAATAAGAAACTCACACTTTAATTTGTATTTTTTTAAATTTATTTAACACATTTATTGGTTTTCTCCGTAATATCCCATAATGAGAATGTCAATTGCTGGATAACTATTTATATATTATTTTGAGATTGTGGATAGGTCAAACCCTTTAACTGACATTCTTAAGATGACACAAATATTTGCCAATATAGTTATTGGAAAACGCACGCTATATCTTCATGCTTATTTGAAATCGAAAATCTGTTTGCCTAGAATTCTTCATTCGAGAATTGCATCAAATTATATAAATTTTCTTCATATGAAGCAAACTCACGCACATTTAGAAAAAGGCTTTAAAACTTACATAGTTGAAGCCTAAGTGGGGATATGACAAGGAGTGTTGCATAAGCTGTAGCTATAATTTAGTCAATCGAACATTAGGTAACTGGATTTTCCAGTTCTTGATTATAGTGATAAAATAAGACAAAAACACTTATTTGTCCATTGACTATCTCAAATTAAAAAATATAAAAATAAGTAACCATGTAAGTTTACATGATCAATCATACTTATTATTTTAAAACATCAAAATCTTCAAAAAAATGTTTTTGCACATTTATGATGTTTTCGTGGTAGAACATCATACACTTCATTTTACTTTCTTTTTGTAAATCTGCCCAAAATAATTTGATTTTGAAATTTGCACCTAAAACCTTGCATCTTATCCTTAATGCCCAATACTAAATACTTGTTTACACATTATAAAGAACTTATACAATAAAAAATTACAAGTTGTTAACAGTCATACGTAAATTATGGTATATATTTAATTTTTATATATTATCCAATGTTATACATTTAAGTGAGAAAAAAATCTTATTTTATAAATATACCATTAGTACAAAAATTTATTTAAATAAATATTCACCAAAATACATAACTTCGATCACCTTAAACTCAATGCGGTTCACTTTTTCTTCATAATGTAAAGCGTGGGTTGATCGAATTTTTTGTTATGTACAATATTTCCAAATTAATTTAATTTTAAATATTTTTATCTTTAATTAAGAATATCTCATTGATCAAACTATTTGAAATAATTGTTGTAATAAAAGTATTAAATACTTTTCATATCACAAATGAAATAATTTAATACACTTAAAATTATATTTAAAGTTTTTCATATAAGATATCAACATATAAAATTCGTAAATTACAGAGAATAAATACTGACTACTCCAGGACCAGAGTTTTTTTTGCTATTCATCACCCTCCTCTACTTTGCTAATTTAATCAGTTTATTATCCTTTGAATGAATGAATTTGAATTTGAGTTAATGACCTGTATGGTTGATATCCAACAGATAACGCCTCCTGTACATTATGAAATGTCAGCAGGTAGATAGATTCGAACGTGAAGATTTTCACGGCCAGGCATCCTATCAGCACCCAGCTCACACTGTCCATGACGACTGTTACACATACAGCCTTCCTGCTTCCCATACAGCCTCTGAGTTCGTTCTCTATTCCGGGCACACAGCCTCGGAGCTACCTACCCCCGGATCTCCATACATTAGCTGTTGAATTCACTTAAGATATGACTGATACTAGGCTAACTTGGAGATTTTAGACGGCCTTAGTCATACTGATGCGTTTCATGAAAACCTGTTGTGAAACGTAATGTCAAAGTATGTAGGTGATAAAATTCCTAATAGATTTCATTCAGAAAATTATTGGTGGTGTTCACAGATTGGCATATCAATTAGATTGTTGTTTTTTATTGACTCGTTACGATGGAATCCAAATGAGCTTTTTCATTCAATGACGAGCATCTTCAGACTATTAAATATTGTACACATGTATTGAATTTAATTTGAATTACAATATTGCTTGAATCGTATTAAAATTGATTTTTTATGTGTTATTTAACTTTTTTTTTAAATGTCTTAACTTGGTATGAAATATAATCATTCTTTCCTTTTTTATGAAAAAAAATGGAAGTCTGAGCATCCCAGGTCTTACGAACTGGCATTTGGCTGATTTAAGCAATCACTTATATACCACACTATAAATTTGTGTAACGTTTACTATTCTGCCCATTATTGAACTTCCATATCGCATTAATTCTTGTAATCTGTGTTTATCAATGGTCTTAGATCCTCCAGCATACCGGTAAGGTTTTCGATACATTCATGAAGTAAGCCGATTGCTACGCCATCATTTGAGATATTTGTGGAGTATCATTTTATTTACTTTGAATATAGGTGAAATTTATTACGAATTACTTACGGCGTGGACCAGCTGCTCCATAAGACACGTCCAGTTTCTCATGCTCTACGGCCTGGACAACCTTCGTCTTCCTACGTCTTACACCCTTTCCAACATTCCCCTGTATTATGGTTTTCAGTAGAAAGAAATTGAGTATATTATGTCTTTTCAAAGATGTCAAAAGCTAAAACTTCAACAGATACTTATTGAGCACAGACGAAATATTTTCATTGAAAAATGTTATTTTATAAAATATCTACGAGTGTAATCCGCGATTATTGGCCTGTTGTTTTCTAAAAGGATTAATTAAATTTCAGTTTTGTACTGATATTTCTTGATGGAACTATATTTTAAATAATAAAATATCTATATAGCTTTACCAACATTTATTTTATTTGCCCAGTGACCGGGTTTCGTTGTTACCGACATCATCAGACTGGTGAGAGGCTAGACAAAAATGCTATATAATAAAAAGGGCAAGGGTTGAAAACCGCATTTTTTTATAATTGTTCTGACAAAATTATGTTAAGTATTGTATCATAATAAAAATAACATTTAAGTTATGGTAAGGGACAAAAATATATTTTTATCATAAAATTATATAAAATCATACTGAAGCCCTTTGGGGCTTGCAAATACGAGCTCGTGCAAGTTTTTGTGACCAAGAGTCCCTCGAGGAATAAGGAATAAGTTGGTGAAAGCCGCGATTTTAATAGTACGAAACATCCTGCATTTCCAGTAGGTTATCTTGCGCGAGCTAGCCGCAACAAGAGGCGAACGTTTTTATCCTTACCCCTATCTGTTCCTGTGATCTACTTTGACTTACACGATATGCATAACAAACAAATTGGACGCATCCTTCTAAGGGCATAATGGCATTATTGCCTAACTTCCTGTCGCGGAGGTAGGAAGGCTGGAGGAGCAGGGGGTCACAGCGACCCCGGGTCGGCGACACAAAGCAGCTCGGCTCCTCGGCGAAACAAAGCGGATCGGAGTTCAATATTTACATTTAAAATCCAAAGTGAACTTTTTATTCCTTTCCTCGCGGGTCTGCGGGCTGTTATCACAGTTGTAACAGGCTTTGTTCTGTCTATTATTATTTGCGGCTCCTCGGAGCCACTTTATAGCCGCCGAAACCGTAACCGAACCGACTTTACTGAAACCGTAACCGATCGTATAATCATTTCTACCATTCTATACACTCTTTCGATATCATTGATACAATTTACAATCATTATAATGGCAACACTGCTTTTTATTTTTTTGGAATTTCTTATCTTATTAGAATTAGTAATGTGAAGTAACGTAAAGTTGGATTAAGTTAAGCAAGTCCAAATTGAGTATCACTATAAGTTATGGATAAATTAACATGATTGAAAATCTTATTTGACAACGTTACATCATGAAATAAATTCATGCTTTAGAGAATCATTTTCAATTACTCCTTGATTACTTAAAAGTTAGCACTTTTATTCGGAATGTTATTTATTGACTGCAAAAAGTCTTTCAGTATAACAATGTTTTAAATAGCGACATTATTAGTAATCCTAAAAAAAAATTAATCCCACGAATCACAATTAACTTTTGGCTACTCTTCACACTCTGCGGTGCATAGAACAACGCATCGGGTTGACGCAGTATTAACATGGTAATTAATTACACGAAGGCATGGTAATCAGTTCTGTGCTTAAGGCATCAGTTTACGGTAGTATTGAAGCAAAATTAGAGTAAAAATGTCCAACTAACTAACTTTTTAACCATCCCAATAATGGAACGTCACACCAATCCGTCTCTGTAAACAATGTTCGCCTCTTCTACATTCATGCATCTCCTCATACTTACCCGAAGATTGTTCTGATTCCTAGAGTGACCATATTCGAGTCTTTGAAATACTTGCCAAGTTATCCTCGGTCTCCTTCAGCTTCTCCTTACCAACCACATTCGACTCGTTTTCGAATTCGAATTTGTTTGATTATTCTTTCTTATTACATTCTTATTACATGCCCAAACCATCTCAATATACCTACATCTTAATTTTATCGATAATGCATATATCTCAGCATTGAATTCTTTCATAATATCATCCTTCGAACATCTATCATTCTTCGTTTTGTTGCATATTCATCTGAGACAATGCATTCACAAATTAATTTTAAAAAAAAACTAAGTAATATTGATTCCCATGGGAATATAATGCAGTAGCCAAAGGTAACTCTAACCGCTGAAAATTATGGATACTAACTCTTCATTACGGAGGCAAACCAATTGAAGTGATTATTGTAGGTATCAACAATATATATGTATTATTTTTTAATCATAAAAAGAATATTTTCATGTTATAACTATGTATTTTAACATATTATATTCCTGACATTAGATAAACACAAAGTCTCTTAATCCTCATACCCCAAATACTGTATAAGCTACATAAAAGAACTATTAGTTTATACTTTTACTATACGGGTTTTTACCAAAATCTCGCTGGGAAAGTAAATATTCTCGGTCTAATTGATTTATAAATGTAATGAAGTCGTTTTTTCAGCTCAGGATTCTGAAAACAATTCAGGATTCAGAAAACACTTAAGTTCAAATCATGTCAAAAATAAAAAAAAGAAGACAAATTAATTTAAGGGAAGGATTTTTTTTATTATAAAAGACTTCATCAAATAATTCTCATTACTACATACCTTATGAATTTTATTAAAAAAACACTGAATGGTAAATTTTACTAACAACTCACTTATACGTACTACTTAAAATATGTTTGAGGAAAAAAGAATTTATAATTGGAAAATATTTAATAGAGTTTCTTGGATATTTAAAAATCATTTTTGATTTTTTTATTTACGCTATAATCGTTAGTTATGTTGCTTGATTCAGTGATATATATATATATATATATATATATATATATATATATATATATATATATATACACACACACACACACACCATTTATATTATGTTTAAACGTACTTGTTTAATTTAGTTTGTATACAGGTACATATGTTAAATAATGAAGGTAAATATCCAAAGGTCTTCTATTGTTTATAAATAAATAGGGAAGGAATTCCTTCAGAGATGTCACGCTGCTGTACCTAATGTTGAGATTCGATACGCTTTATTTATAATATTTTTATAACAAGCCGAATATCATGTGGCTTCCTCGGAGATATTTGTATACAGAGCCGAGACGTTTCGGTACAAAACGTACGGAAGGTATTGTAGTAAGTAGTATTCCGCCGACCGAACATCAGAAGTAACATAATTGAAGATTAATTCCACGTCATATTGCCGAAGACATAAAGCTTGAATTATGGTCTACCTTTAAGAACTTTTTAGTTCCGTCTCAATTCACAAAGAGTTATACAATATAACATCGGTACGGACAAACGAAACAAAAAAAAAACACACATGTGTATGCCGTTCGAACGAAAAGACTTATTATGAAGAGACTCCACGACAAAAAGGTAGCGAGTGAGGCTGACAGACCGAATTGCGCCTTCGTAGAACCACCGATAAGAGACATGTCCCTTTATTCTATTATTTGTATGTGAGGTCACAGGATTCAAGTTTTTGTTTTGCTTTTGTATAATAATTCCAATCTTTAATCAGCATAGAAAGCAAGCATCATATCAATGTTTTGGATCAGAACTCGAATTATTTTCTGATTATTTAATGTCAATTAAATTAGTTTAACTAAAAGTATTGCTTTCATATTGTATTATTTGGTTCCAATGATTGTTGTAGTTTTAAGCAAAAATTTAAAGCTTTTTCAGAACAATATTTTAATATTTATTGTTATTAAATATTTGTTAATACTTTTTGTAGAAAAGGGACAACTTAATTTACCGAAACATTTAAAACCTTTTTTTAAGCGTATATCATACATATCATATTATATATCATACATATCATACCTACAATTAAAAAAATGTCAACAACAAAGAATCATTTAAATTTCAATCAACATCGCATGCTGTGGAATTCTAATGGAAAATTTATGATTAAGAATAAAATAAGAAGAATAAAATAATAAATAATGTAAGGAAAAATCATTAATATCTTTTTTTTCAAGTCAGAAAAAAAAATTGAATTTCTTTTTGAAAATAATTCATATAATAACATAATTTCCCTGCAATCTATTGTTACAAATTTAAAATACATACTTCAATCAATACATACGTAATAAAAACAGATGACCCACTGTCTTCAAATTTCTTTTTTGATTAAATTTACGCTCTAACGCTAGAATTCATAATTTGACAACTTAGTTGTTCCATTATGTGATTGTAGTCATTACTAACTACGGCCTTTCGATAATACTTTCAATTAAAATGTGAGCATTATTCTCTTCAGTGTGGACCCCTGAAGAAAAGAGCGCGCTACTGGTAGGGAATATTGTGCAGTAAAGTCTTCATGTACCAAATCTCGGATGCAGTAGTTGACAACATTGATACTTGTCTTAAAATTATTATTTTAATCGTCAAAAAATAAAACCGTATTTACATGGGTAGGTACATAATATAAATAAATATTTATGTTTATCAATATTTTAATATTGAAAACAAAGATTGATTTTTAGGGTGTACTAAATTGTATATTTTTATTATTATAAACACATAATAATAATATTCGTGACAATTGTTTCGCCTTCAAACTACTGTCAAAACTGGCAGTACTCAAAAAAGTTCGATAATTCCATAACAAGGTGAAACAATTGCCACCAATTTTATTTTCCGAATGTCCAAAGTATTGTGAAATTACATTGAAAAATATTACCATGTCGTTACGATGATTTTTTTAAAAATGAATGAACTCATACGAAGCCCATAACCCATCTCGAATGTAATAAGTGTAAAACAATTTAGGCATATGTAGTTCAAAAGAAAATCTCCCTTGAAATGTCACTTAATATGACAAACATATAACCTCTGTATGTCCGCCTCCGTGGTATAATGGTTAGCGTGGTTAGCTACTGTACTGGAAGTCCGGGTGAAAATTAATATTAGTAATTTTACACTGTCATATTTATTTGATATTACCCTGGACTGGTTTCTGAAGCGCAGGAGTGACCACCTTGCCTTCATGTTAGTATCTATCAAGATAACACTACGTCAATACGATACATCTTCTATGCACAATTGGGTGTGGATAAGGATAAGAAGAAGACATATAACCTTTTGACCTTTTTGTTGATAGAAATATGTGAACAAACGGAACACGTGTTCAGATTATTTTGACATATTTAAATAAGTTAATGTGGCATGATAATGCCACTAATTTTATAATGCCGCTAAATTTCAAAGCACTATTTGCACCGATGCCAATAGTTTAAGGCCTCTGCACAAGATGAATCTCGGGCATGTACTACCGGTAGCAGAAAGTAAGAATCGCTTGTAGATAAATAAAGTTTTACATGCCTCGTATGAATGGTAAAAGGCCTTAATATCGTATTGTATTTTTTTCTTCTTCCTTTACGTACGTATTGTTTCAAGTGCATTTATTATTTTATTTATTTATTCAGGGCTTCATCAATACTGAAGCAAGAGGATTTGTTAAATATAACTAACTAACTAACTAACTAACCATCACGCCGCTTCCCCGCAGGGGTAGGCAGAGAGAATAGAGCGCCACACCACTCTGTCCTTGCAAACATTCTTCGCCTCTTCCACGTTCATGCATCTCCTCATACATACCCGCCGATTGTTACGACTCCTAACCTGACCACTTTCAAGTATTTGGCATACCTGATCGTGCCATGTTTTTCTCGGTCTTCCTGTGCTTCTTTTCCCACTAACATTTGCCTCATAAATTTGTTTTACCGTTCTTTCGTCACTCATTCGTTCCACATGTCCAAACCATCTCAACACACCTTTCTTAATTTTATCGATAATGCTTATCTCAGCTTTGCATTCCTTCCTTATTTCACTATTCGCACATCTATCATACATCGTAAATACTAAGTACTTATATATTCTTCAAACCCTCCGCACCCGATGTCGCATAGGAGACTGCCACTATTGACGTAATGTTATCTTGATAGTTACTTACATGAAAGCAAGGTGATCACTCCTGCGCTTCAGGGACCATAAATGCAGTGTTATCCTGATCGTTGTTAACACATGAAAGAAAGTTGACCAGCCCTCTGCTTCAGGTAGCCAAGTGTGCTGACCATTTCACTACGGAGGCAGACTCTTGGGTACATGAATATGTGTGTGTGTGTGTGTATTATAGATACCCTGATGTATGAAAATAAAATTAAAAAAATTCTCCATCATATGTATTTATTTTTCTTGGTTTAATACTTTCAGATTATTCATACCTTTTGAAAATATAAGTTATTCTGTAAGTTTTTAAGTGGAAAATGATAAATTAAGTGTTTTAAATATTTAACTAACACATCCACACACACACATATATATATATATATATATACCATGGTAATTAAAATTAGTATAATATTGTACTCGTAATGTAGTACCGTAAAGTGGGTTTACTTTGCACCATGGGTGATACTTTGCACCACCTTCTGTAAAGAAATTGTGGAGCTGGTCATCTCTGATACATGTCATTTTTCATTCTACTTTCTATTGTTTCTGATAGATGGCACTTCAATCTACTTTTTATTTTAAAAAAGTAACAGTCGGTTGCTATTGCTTCAATGCGTATTTCCTGTCCGAACGTAAAGAAAGTTTTCTGTCTGAAAATTGTGTCCGAAAAAATCCAGTGTAATCAGTATACTGAAACAAGTTACAACAAGTGAGTGGTCTCTAAATCGTAGGTAGGTAGGCCCTGCTTTTCTCAAATGTTGTATTTTTTGGTTACGTTGTCAAGTTTATGTAAAAATAATATTTTTTTATGAACTTACTTGTATTGACCACATTTGGGGTAACATTGCACCTGGTGCAAAGTATCCACAAAGGGCCATAGTTAATTAATTTGATCAAAAGTCTTAAAACGGCTAATACAACTTGACATTTTTGCTAAATATCTATGGGTTTTGTGTGCTTACTTAATTCCTGATGGTATATTTTTTCAAAAATGTCAAGAACACACAAACAGCGGCCTTATGCCAGACGATACTGCGATTTTACACCGAAGAGAGTGGAGCAGTGTTTGGAGGTTATTCGAAATAGTACAGTCAGTCAAAGAAAGGCTGAAAAAATTTTCAAAATCCCCAGAAGAACGATAAACTATAAACTCAAAGGTCAGCACACAAAACCTGTGGGAAAACCTCCGATATGTGACAAGGGCGAAAAGCAATCCTTCGTAAACTGCATAGTAGTCATGAGTGAGTACGGTTTCCCAGTGAGTGTTTTTAACATTCGCTACATTCTAATAGCCTATTTGGATAGATTTGGCAGAGGAGTACGAATATTAAAGAACATCGTAACAGGCTCTGAATGGATAAGATCATTTTTGCAAAGATATAAAACCTTGACTGTTGCTAAAACTAGTCAGTTGCTTAATCGGTGCCATTAAAAGCGTATGACGATGACGTGGGCCAGAGTTTTCAACAGTTTTTGGAAGAAAACAGATTCAACCCAAATAATTCAGTCTTAAAACGCAGGAAAACGATACCGATAGAACCAGGTAAGAGCATTGCTCACGATCCAAATGTCGAAATGAACGTTGACGAGACACAAATGCTACCTGAACCAACAACATCAATGATTCCACCTTCCGCATCGAAACTTCCAGCATATCTAGCATTAACTGATAATAGTTCACACGGAAGCTTTGAGGAAGAGGGAGAAGAACAAAAACGATGACTGAAACCAGTTATCGTATTTGTTCTTCAGTGTCATTAGGACCAGTAAAAAAGAAGGTGGGAGAATATGTCGTATTTCATTATGAAGGAGAAAAATTTTCGGGACAGATTTTGGAAATAAAGAAAAACAGAGCTGTTAAATCCATGCAGGAGAGTCTCAAATTGTAGAAGTGGCCGATGAAGGATGACTTTTTTCAATATTCTTGGAAGGATGTAGTGGGTTCCATAAAAGAACCGAAAATGCAATCCAAAAGAGGTTTCTTTACCGTCCTGGAACTTGACCATATTTAGACCTAATTTAATTTTAACTCCTATTATCTATGTAGTACGATATGTTTTAATATCCACCTTTTATTTTATATAATTTTAAACCTTCAGTATTGGAAAAAAAAACATTTTTGTTAGATTTTTTAATATTTTTTTAAAAAAATTTCTATCAAGTGTCTTATTTTTCCATAATTATACAATATTATAATCTGCATTTAGCGAACTGTGAGCCAAAACCCTTCATGAGGTGCAACGAAACTTGTAGGATAGCCTTTACTTTGCATCAATTTGGATTCTAGTACGAAAAGTGTAGAGAAAATATCATGGTGCAAAGTTGTACTTTACCCTGGGATACTTTGCACCAAAATATAAATATAAAAAAAAATACAGGCAAAATAGATAGAAATTTAAAAATGTATCAGACATGTTACAGGTATATGTGTTATTACATTGCAATAGTTGAAACCTCAGAAAAAGTAAAAAACCTGATCTGAATAGACAATTTCTTGAAAAAATGCAGTATTTTGGTGCAATGTATACCCACTTTACGGTAATATAAATATTTATTTTTTACTAAAAATATATTGTTTTAGACTTTGTTTATAGTAAATGCATATATGGGACCAAATAATGATAGAATTGACGATCTACGTGTAAAATTAAAAATACAATGAATATACTCGTAGAGTAAAGAAACAATAAAATGGTGCTTTGATAAAGGTATATCAAAACAGTTTGGCAGTTGTTTGTTAAATGGTGGTAACTCCAAAAGTACCGGGTGGACCAGATTGTTATGTTCGCGAAGCCATAAAAATAAATCGACAAGCTATATTTTACGCAGTCTGTCACTTGGCGAAGGAACCGGAAACTTATCTGGGCTTACTAGAAATTGAGTTTTTTTTTGTAAATTTTTGGCAAGTACTTTTATTTTATTTCTCAGATAGAAATGCTTATTTTTATAATATCATATTTATGATTTTTGAATTAATCTTAATTAAATCTTTCTGGAAAGATTTTTTTGTTCTTTTATTTTTAACTTTAACAGTGGAAGAAAAATTTTTTTTTTTGGGCTTTAAAAAAGTGAGATAATTTATTCAGTGATAAAATATGTGCGTAATAAAAAAAATGTGAAAAGGGAAATGTTGAGAAGGATGGAATACGCCAAGTGTTTGTGAAAATGTATACGATATTCAGACAATAATTGTTTTTTCATGCTGTTACTGTTTGTTCATCATAAAAGTAAAACAAACAAAAAAATGATTAAAAAAAATACAATATAGCCCAAAACATTTTTATGTATGGTGAATATAAAAAAGAAAAAAAACTAATTTTTTTAGTTTACTTTTTCATCGAAAAAGTCATTTTAGAAATAAATCTAGTCTTATCATTAATCTGGCGAATGAAATTACTTGTTTATATACTTTTAGTAAGTTTGACGGAAACTTAATAGATTATTAGTTATTAAACGTGATTGGTTTTTGGTGACGAAGTTTTCATTATACGAAACAGTGAAATCTTGGGGATGTTAAGCATTACATACGAGTACATACATATAGGTACGCGCTGAGGTCCTGAATGCTGAAGTCTCGAGATGATGGAATGAGATAACTCACTTGCTTTTCTCTTCACTGAATAAGGAGGAATGTATTTTTACTTAACCCTCCCAACACTAGACTTCCCGCTTCAAGATTGTGTCACATTGTATTTTTTTAAATAAAGGGTGTTTGTCAGTGGGCATAATTGAACATTTGTGTAGTAACATGTATTTAAAAAAATAAACATATCAGCTTCCTTTATACGTACGCGCTTTGTCGCGCGATTAGTGCTTTTCAGACCATGCGGTAAAAAATTACCCAAAAAAGGGAATTGATTGCACCCAAATATACAAAATATTCATAATAAATTTAGATTAAAATATTATTTGTCTAAATTCAATACAACTCATCAATAAAATTAACAAATATTTTTTATTAATTTTAAAAAACTCATGAGAATACGCATGGGTAACACTACATTTATATTTCCCCCCTTACTATTCTCATTTTGCCCATATGATTATATTACCCCACAAATATTGTTGTTTAAATTTTTGATTAGCGCCATAAAACCTTTTTTCCAAATAACTAAATACGAGTTAGTATTGTTATATCACGTTTGTTGGAGCACGATTTTTTCGGCACTTCCGTTCATTGTTTTAATAAAGTCCGATACGTGTGACACCACGTAACCTCTTCGAAACCTATCACCTAGACATATTGTATCATATATGCTACCAACTAACATAGAAAAACATATTACGTTAAAATTTAAACATTTAAATGTTATAAATAATTTCCTCCTAAATATTTTTTATGTAATTGCATTAAATTAAAAAAAACAACGTCAATTAAAACCTTTACTTAGGAATACAATCAAGTTTTTGTATTATCATAAATGAAGTACTCGAATTGAGATTTTCCGTTTCAAAATTAAATTTATAACTAAATTATGTATTAAGTGTTATGAAATACAGTTATCGAATATGTTATAATTGCTACCAAATTACCTATATCCCCTTTGTATGAAAATCTGTACGTCGTTATCTATTTTTAAACAGGGTTAAAACATTTTCATTATTAAATTAAGCTAACAAAGGGGGAGAGTATAAATGAATACCAAAATCGAGGAAAAAAAAAGAAAATTCTTTATCAATTAAATTCCGAAATCGTAGTTTGTACGAAGGTACTGCGAGCATAGGAAAAGGGAAAAAACACGTCCAGATACCTATGGAATTCAAACCTATCCGTGTACCACGTGAAAAGAAAAAAGCTGTTTTTATATACAGCACGCACCAGAATAACATGTCATTCAAACAATATTTTTTTTTATTTGATTGACGTAAAATTTATGTTTATTTTGCGAATCATAACGTTCGTAAATATATGTCTTCGTAAATATTTTACATTCATTTTTTTCTCTGGCTATAATATATGATAAAGGCGTATGTCCTCAAAACGTCAATATTGTAATATTAAAGATTCGTCCAAATATTTAAAGGTTATTAATTATTGTTTCAGAAAAATGTTACTCTTTATTGTTGTTTGTTTTAATTATAATCTATAAATCTACATTCATAAATCATACTTATGTTACGTGACTATGTTCTGAAATAGAATTATAATGTACTAACAGTATTGATGGTTGATTTATTTTATGGTATTATTTTCTAAAGAGAAACATTTTATAGTATCTTCGTATACATGTAGAATTTGTAACTGAAATATATTTGACATAAAAAATATAACTTTAAGGTTTAATCAATGCACACATATATTAAATCTAGCGCTAATAATTGAGATGGCAGAATCGTCCATTTTGGAAGTAGCTCGAAACGAAATTCCTTGTAGGTGAAGTAGCCGAGTTTCATGTTAGCTATCACCTCTGTCACCTGAGATTGGGTATTATTGAGGAAGTCTCTCTCGCATTTCCAGAAACAATAAGGCACCTCCAGACATCACTTTCGTATTCCGCTGTTTGTTGTTTTCCTACAAACGTAGTAGTACGCCTTTGGTACGGCGCCATGTCATTTGCATACCGCCATTACAATCTGAGCGGGGGCGTCCGCGAGAGGGACGCGGCTAGGCCGCCGACAGAGACGCGCGATCGGAGGAAGAGGAATGGGTTAATGCGGAAAATGCGAAGAGGGAAAGAGACGGGCGACCGAAAGTGGGCGGAGGATTACATTATACCCTAGCGGCGAGCAGGGAAAGTAATCGATATTCTGTTTTATAGTAGGAGAGAGAGTTTGAGTTATGTATGTAGATAGGCGTCTGTACTGGGGCATAAATAGACATCATCGAGTCGCGGTGTATTTACAGCGGTCTGTGGGGGCGGGGGTTGGTGCCGCGTCGGGCAGGGCAGGGGGAGGGGAAGAAGCGGGGAGCGGGAGGGCCCTTATTAAACAACTTTGTAAACAACAATGTGTTTATGAGGTTATATTATGGTAAGCGTTCAGCCGCGCCGAGTGTTTGCCGAGATAGGTGCGCTTTCTTTATATGATCATTACCTGCTCCGTCTGTTTCAGGTGTCTGCCACGTGTCTATATTACGGAAGATTTCATGAATAAAACAGTGTTTTAATTATTCAAATGTTTAGTCATGCCACCGCGCATTATTATTGCTTTGCTTACAAGGCGTCAATATATATGCCCTACATTAACTGTGAAATGTACTCAAAATTAGTACAATTTCACCCATATGAGCAAAGCTGTGATATTGACCAAGTCTTAAACAGGGTAAAAGCCTGATTTCAAAAATTGTATGGCAGTAGAGTTCGATCCCAACAATTCCCATACAAGTAGTAGACGAAAAAATCCAACTTCATCACTCAACACTTTTCTTTTTCTAAGCAGACTTCCATTTGGGATGAAATACTTCTTTCTTGAAATGTTTTCCAAATATGCTAACTTTCGCTAGTAAAAATAATTAATAAACATTATAAAATTTGATAATAAAAATTATTTCCACCATATTTTGTCCGCCTCCGTAGTGTAATGGTCAGCACGCTCGGCTACCGTTCTGGAGGTCCCGGGTTCGATTTATAAGGGGGGTAAAATAAATATAAGTGATTTTTTCACTGTCATATTTATTCAATATTACCCTGGACTGGTACCTGAAGCGGAGGGCTGATCACCTTTCCTTCATGTGTAAACGATCAAGATAACACTGCGTTTATATGACGCAGTGCCCCATGCACCATTGGGGTGCGGATAAGGGTTTAAAAAAAATATAGACCGCCAACCCTTCTCTTTGTTTAACATCGACTAGTCTCGCCAGACTGTTTTCATTGGCTGAATTAATTATAATACGTTGATTATCTAAAACTTATAGTTTAACAATAAACTTTACTTAAATTTTAAAATAAACAAATCATTTAATATTCGTATATCTCACACGCTTACAGCTACGAAGCTACGCTTCGTAGCTGTAAACGTGTGAGATAACAAAAAATAGGCCCTTAGTGATTTCTAGAGCAGTCTAAATAAATATTATTTACTCTAATATTTATTTATTTTCCACCCAAGATGGTATTAAGAGCGCTGGATTAATGGTCTTGGCTTTCGCCTTTACAAAATTTAGTTTCCTATGCATTGGTGAGTGCGTACAAGAAGAAGAAAGCAGACAGATTTTTGTATCACTTTTTCAGAAAATCTGAAACACCTACATAAATAAGGATTCTCCGCTTAAAGTGTTTATAAGACATTTACAAAAAAACTTTTAACACATCACATACTAGTGTAAATATTTCACATACTAGTATAAATGTTTAATATTAACTGTGTTTTTAAGTTATTTAGAGATGGTTTTAAAATAAGTTTATTATTTTAGTCGTCTTCGTAGTGATTACGCCACAAGGTTGGCATGTTTGGTTAGAAATCCCGGGTTGGATTCCCAGGGAGTCTAAATAAGTCTTTTTACATAAATATTTATTTAATATTACTCTAGGCTAGTATCTGTAGATCAGGACTGATCACCTCGCCTTCACATAATTATCGATTAACTTTACATTGCATTAATTTAAAACAGTACCCTTCGCACCATTTAGTGTGGATAAAATTCAGAATTAATAAGAGTGGTATTTTGAAAAGACTTTTTAATTTTTTTTGTTTTTCGTGTACAAAATAGTGTTATTACTAACATTCTCCAATACGTAATAAGACGCACGCACATATCTTCAGAGTATCTGCGTAATAAATAGCCTGAACTGGATGTCAAGTGCTTAGGAGAGCGCATTAAGGGGCGAGAACGGGTCAGTGGAGAGGAGTATCTATCTGCAGCATCTCCAAGGAGACTTGGACCCAATACTTAGCCACCTAATTATGATCCTTTGGGGCGAAAGATGAAGGAAAAGATGAAATGGTTAATCGGGTGTTGGAGGCCAAGGGGACTGTTAGTTTCTTCATAGCAAAGACAGAGTGGAATTGATAACTACGTATTAAATGCTAAGAATTACTATGAACGATTTCAATTGAGCTTGTTTATAGATTGAAAAAAAAAGTTGAATCTAGTAAAGGAATGAATTAATAAACGGTGAATTCTGAGTATGAGAGCAAACTTATCTAAAATATTTAATTCTTGCATGTGGTTCTTTTATGTCGAGGTTTAACATTTTCAAAGGTGCTGAACTGAAATTTGTTTGATTTACCTATGGTGTATAAATGATAAACGATTAACGATACATTAATAAGATATATTATTTAAATAAAATAATAATATTGTAAAGAAAAATACAACCATTTTTATAATAAATTATTATTTAGGTATTTATTTACTCGTTTTTAGTTTACGCTTACCTTGAATACAAACTTTTTCGGTAATAGCCTGAAAATTCTAAATAAAATGGCGCAATAATTTTTCATGATAAGAACACCCCGGTGTTTATTTGGGCGATAAATCTGTAACACAATATTTCCATGTGTGTAATAACAATAGTCGTTTTTATTGGCAATAAGCAAAAGGCAACAAGTAGTAACACAGTACCTACGCACGTAACCGAATGTGCTGATCACGGTACAGCGTCATGCGTCGTTAACTTGATATGTAATATTTTACTTATTATAATGAAAGTAAACCAAAAAATACTAAACACGTCATGAGGTGAGCGTGTCTAGCGTGATGGAAAATGTCACCAACAGTTACCGTTCTTTTCACACAACATAATTTTCCCGTTACGGTGGAGTTTGATGGAAATTTTCGACTGTTTTCCTTTGCCGCAATCACGCGTAGTGTGCTGTATTTCGTCATTTTTCATACGAATATGCTACCACTGTGTTTGAGTTACAGAGCCAGAGGTAAAACTATTCGTGTATTGTTACGTGACACATGTGACAAGAAATAATGTGCAAAAAGAAAACATTTTATTTTACATGCCATTTTTATTAACTTTAACAATTGTTTGAGTTCTAAAATAATAAAAATATATATAAAAAAAACATTTGCCACCCATTTAACTTAAGCAAATATATTGTTGAAAAATAACATGTCATCGTGACGTCTTTACTCCGAATATATGAATCACATTAGTTGGCGTCCTTCGCTTGTTAATCCACAAATAAGGTAGCATCAAAGACAGGCGCCGTGGCGAAACTGGCGTCGTGGGTTTGATTCCCACGAGCGGTGTAATGAATTCAATAAATATTTATTATCATGGATGTTTGAGATGTATTTTTCACATTTATCATCCCTTTTATTACTATCCCACCTGCAGAAAAAAAATATGTTATAATATTTAATAACGTCTAAAATAAAAATAAAAGATGAATGGTTTGTTCCTATAACAATAAAAAAAATGAAAATAAAACATTACCACGTGAATTTTATTTCACTCGACCAGTTTCGAAAACTACAGATGTTTTTGTCAGAAGATGATCACAACTTTTATGTGATCACTTGTCGATGAAAAAATCTTCATGTTTCAAATCTAGTCGTGTGAAATAACACTCAATAAGTGGTCTAATATACGTGTTTAATTTCTAATAATCATCATGTCATTTCACAAATGAAATACCAAATCAATAAATAAATAAAATAAATAATGTAAATAAATAAAACAAAATGGTGATGGTTTTTTATAATAAAAATAAGAATGATTTTTTAAAATTATGAAATGAGCATTTGAGTACGTTGATATATTTATGTATCTAACGTAGCAAGTTGAGTGTGTGTAGTTTATTCTGCGTCGTCTTAAAATGTCTGGATTCGTCTCTGTTTCTTTGCGGCCATAACGAGAGAAGTCTCGCTATCAAATTACCTTCGCATTTCCTCCGTTAGCACTACTATCTGTAGACTGTAGTGCGTGAAGGGAAATGGGTCCGGATAACCCCTCGGGACCGGGTCCGCGCCGCCCCCGCCCCCGCCCCCGCCCTGAACCACCCGCCCCCGCTAGGTGTTCCACTATCTCCCGCCGATAGGTATTCGGGTATTTCCCTTTGCCTCGCGTCTGCGGTGAGGGTACATTAAGGAAACTTTGCTAAAGTAGGCATACGCAGATGTATGTAACTAACAAGTAAATTACATTATAAGGAGTGACTAACTTCATTTCCGATCCTATTCGCTTCTATATGTATATTAAAAAATAGCAACAATAAATTTGCGTCTGAATTATAACACGCCCAAAATTATTTGCATAACTTAGTCTAAATCTCCGATCGAAGTGTATATGAATAAACATGAAATTACACTTTTACATTTTTTAATTAATAATGTATTTTATTGTTGTTTTCCTAACCTAATGTTTCATAAGACACTTAAACGAAGTATCTTCATTATTAAATTACTATGATCTTTTTCCATGTTCGTTCCCTAGGTGGAGCTTATAGCCAACACGAGACGTATCCAAGTCACTTTGTCATGCCATCTCCTTAGCATCTTCTTAGGTCAGTCCGGAATACTGAAATTCTGCTGAGTATATTCGCTGAATGGTCGGCAGCGGTCTTCTGAGACCGGGGTTGGAAGAAGAGCGGTTAATGATCTCAGGTGGCATTCTAATGATATGTCCCAAACATATCCATCTTCTCATTATAAGGACTTCCAATATGTGAAGTTATTGGGTTCTTCTTATCACGTCCTCATTCCTGACTAAGTTATGTATTTTACACCCAGTATTCGCCTCGGGCACCTATTTTCAAAACTTTCCAGTTTCTTGCTCTGAGTTTTGGTTTCGGTTTTATATTACTATAATACGACATTAAAAATATATTCATGCTTTTAACACCATATTTATTATAAGCAAAGTAAGATGATCGATAGGGGGTACTAAAAATTAGATACATTATATTAAAGTGAGTCAGTAATGAAACCAAACACCTCGTGGATGGTAGCCAACAATCCTTACCAGTGTACTACGGAGGCCAACACAGGCATTTGTGTTATAAAAAAAAGATATTTATGTTTTAGCGTAGGCACTAACTAATTGAGGTTATTATTATTTTAAATCCATTTAAAATTATAAGAATATATGCCTTATGTTTGTTATATATAAGTGTTATCTTTAATGTAATACTGGATATTTTTAATATGCTAATGATATTTTTTCTTTAAAAATGTGTTTTGTTTTGTTTTTAATCTATTTATGTATCACTCAATTGTTAGTGCTTTGCCATATATAGATAATGATATATAAATACAGAGATTTTTATTTATTTAATAGACATAATACCAAGTCATTTTTCTGACTAATTTTTAACTTTTTTTAAGTTATCTAAATAAACAAATGCAATCATTTTATTTTTATTGATGAAGATTATGTATTAGTTGATATAAATATTATTTCGTTAAAAAACGTACGAGTAGGTATATGTAATGCCAAAAAACTGTCCTGAAATTTTCAGGATACGGTACACTTCATTCCGAATAAGGCTTTAATATATTTATTGGATATAAATTTAAACATACATACGTAATGGTAGAAAAAGCCGAAGTTCCTCTAGAAAAGCCATCGTATCAGCATCGCGACGCTAAACCTCAGCGGAAAACATGCGGCGGACAAAGCTTCTATCGATCCCGTCCTTAGCAACACAAAATATGTAAATTAAGTGTGTTCCACTTCCAGCAAGGTCAGCGTACCAGAGCAGGGTGGAGAGGGGTGAAAGACACTGCTTTCTACAAAGTTTCAATTTTATATATCTCCAAAACTCCGCTATCCAGATAGTCCGCTGAAAAATCAACTTTTACATTTTAATGTTATTGTTACAACCTATAAACTTAACAGCAGTAACAGTAGGATCGATACTATCGCAAGATCTTTATACTATGATGCATAATCAAATTGCAGATGTAGTATTTCATAGGTGTAGAATATACGACACATGTAAAACATAAGTCTTAATTGAAGATCATCCAGATTTGGATTAGTAAAAAGTATTTGGACACATTCAAAATGTTGTAAATTGATTAATTGGTAAAATTATAAGCTAAATTTAATTAAAAATCATGTTTTCAAGCGTTTCTTAAGTATATGAATATAATCCACGATTCGGACCTCACATAAGAACGGAAAGTGTCTCTGCTTAATAAATAAATAAATAAATAATGTTTTCTTATTTTCCAACATAGATGGCCTGTTGTGAACTCGCACATACTGTGTTTGTTCAATTAATCTAGAAGTTCTAAAAAAATAGTAGGATTGTTGTCAATCATGGGTATAATTGGTGAATGTTACACGTGTATAAAGTGATCGCTTAGCCAAGCTTGTGACGGTCGTAAACCCAGTAAACCAAGACTTCCGTATTTTTCTTCATCTATCCAGTGGAGGCCAAATAAAAACACTTTTCTTTTTACCAGTGTTTTTATCACAACGCCTCAGTTATGTATATTATGTATATTATGTCCGCCTCCGTAGTGTAATGGTCAGCACGCTCGGCTACCGTTCTGGAGGTCCCGGGTTCGATTCGCAGGGGGGGTAAAATAAATATAAGTGATTTTTTCACTGTAATATTTATTTAAAATTACCATGGACTGGTACCTGAAGCGGAGGGCTGATCACCTTTCCTTCATGTATAAACGATCAAGATAACAATGTGTTTATATGACACAGTGCCCTATGCACCATTTGGGTACGGATAAGGGTTTTATTTATTATTTATTATTATTTTATCACAACTGTACTTATTATTTTTCCATAAATAAGTTGAGAATTGAGTGGTCCAATGATGAAATAAAGTTTTTTGGAATTGATAGTTTTTGACCAATTTTATAATCAAGATTCAAATGTCATACAAGTCGAAACAAGTAATGATCGTATCTACATTGAACTTCATGGTAACGTCATAATTGTGAGAAATTTACGGTAGCACCATAAAATTTCACTTGTTTGATACCTACTTAGCCAAGTGGTGTCAATTATTGAAATATGTATGGATATGAAATGGGTTTTTTTGTGAAGATAAAAATATTTATTTATTTTTTATCTACAAAACAATGGAGCCTTACTCAACTTCCACCTTCTTGGTTTTACTCTGATTAAAAAGTACGAATAACTAAACGTATGATGTGATTTAACTATGTACATGTACAAATTATTATTACCATACCAAAACTAAAAAAAAACTTAATTTACAAATATTCGTTTTATTCGGTGACATCAATAATTGGTATTTCATTATTTAACACTATGCGATGTCACCCAGGAAACATCACATTACTTATTTATTTTATTTTTATTTTATTTCTATTTTTATTTGATTTATTTGGGATTTTTACAGCCACTACAAAACAATATACAACAACAATTAACAAATCTACAGCCAATTAAAAAAATCCACCGATAATGCTATTCTTATGAAAGTAATGTTGGTTGGGGTGTGTGTGTGTTTGTGTATATTACCTATACCATGTCAACATAAATCATACGATGATAAATCTTACGATATACTTTAAATTAGAGAACGTATATTAAATATTTTTTTCATATCGCTCACTCCTTTCAACAACGTCATATATCAAAAATCGTCAATTTTCAGTTATGCGTGTTTTCGGAATGCACATAAATTGCAATATATCCCAGCAAAAGCGGCATATTTTAAACTTAATATTTACCCGCTATAGGGCTGAAAGTGTTGTTTTTGCATTTTGAAAAAAGGTATCGTTTAATTATTTTTTTTAAATAAACTAAATATTTTTCAAATGGAGAAAAAAACATTCAGGTTTTACCTAAAAAGATCTGTTGTGCAGTAAAAATTTCAATAAGTGGCTTGATATATATTTTTAATACATTTTATTATATTCTTAAACTTTAAAAACGATTTCCTGAAAAATCAAGTTTTTTGATAAATGACGTTGTTGAAAGGAGTCAGTGATATGTAAATTACGGAAATTTGGAAAACATATTTTTGTATTGATGGATTTTAAATATATGAACATGGTGAGACAAAAATAATTGGTCGAGTAATGGAAACCAGTCCATATACAGACAGGGAAAAGGTATTCGAGGAACAAGTCGCCGGGACATTGTTATGGTGTGGGATTTAGGTTTCGTCAGCAGCATTCTTGGGACAGCACACCCAGGCTTTGGGTGCATATCGAGTCAGGGCAGTGGATGGATAAAAAGGAATATGATACTCAAATAAATAGAAATTCACAAAAAAGAAATTTTTATGCATCTTGTGATACGTTGTATTCCATTTATAAAAGTGAATAAGGTGTGCAAATTTAACTTTATTTTTTTTTGTAAATTAAAAGCATTGATAACTTTGTTTTATCGTAAGAAAACACATTCCTTACCATCCATTGTTTACATTGTGTAATACCACTTTTTTATTATTTGTATTATTTTTAAATAAGTTATATTACACAAAGTAAACAATGGAGGAGAGCGTTTTAAAATTAGTTTTCTATTTCATATTTTAGATATTTGTGTATAGAAGGTCTTATCTTTAGCTAATTTGTGCTTTCAAAATTTTTAAGACACATCTGCTGTCATTACAGGACCTCGTGCCATAGAAAACAGTCAAGGAAAGTATTAAAAGAATATTATTGTAAACGAAATCACTTATTATATTTGATTTAATTTGACCATCCTGGAAATAAACCCGTAACCTTTTTTACGATAACCGAATGCGCTTAACACTACACTACAATAACGGATACCTTTGTTTTCATATGAAGCATAGATGTAATTGTTTTAAGGTGGTATTCCTATCGATGGGCTGAAACAATATATCTGTCAATAATTTACCGAGATTTGGTTATTGACTTTTATACGACTTGATTTATATACGACTTTTTATATATATGACTTGATTTATATATATATTTTGATTTATATACGACTTAAAAATACGCAAAGATATGCAGCAATACCAACATCTAGGAAAAAGATCTACTATCTACACTGCTTTCAAAGCAAGACGGCATCTATTCACTTGCTTAACCACGCTAAACAATAAATTTGGTTGAACTCTCACGAAAAACGTGAGCCGCTGCATAAGAAGCTAACCTTTATTGACATTAGAAATTATTACTATTCTTTTGATCTCAATCATCATATCGTCAATCCTATTGGAATCATCTAAACTTGCGAATCTTCATTTCTATTTTTCATCAAACAATTTGACAAATAATTGTAAATATATAATTTATTTAAACTATTTTGAATTCACCATCTTAGTTTCTTTAAAATAATTGACCACAATACCAAGCTAATTTGTCACAGTTGAAATATATTTAGATATCTATCTATATGCATAAGTCTCAAACATTAATATTTAATAGATTTATATTATCCACTGACACTTCGTGATGGAATAGCATTTTTAATATATTATTAGATTAAAACCAATATTTTTAGCTTTTCCACTTCATTTTCAGTTACCAGTCTGATGATGTCGGTAACGACGAAACCCGGTCGCTGGTCAAATAAAAATAAAGTGGAAAAGCTAAAAATATTGGTTTTAATCTAATAATATATTATTAATATTTAAAAATGTTTTTGTTTGGAAATTCGCCACTTTGGCATTGAATAGACGATATTTATACATGTGCACTTATTAATATTTGTAATGATGAATAACACAAAAGACTCATCATTAAAATAAATTAAATTATTTTCATAGCACTTAATTGCCGCATTCAAGTCTTCTCGACGCACTCTATTAATTCTTAAGCGAACACCTGGCGTATACGAAAAGCTAAAAATTTTGAAAGGAAATTAAATTATCAAACCTTAAACCTTAAATAGTCCAATCAATTCATTCCTCGCATTCTCGAGACGAGGCTAACATATAAGTAGACATATCAGGCGAGCAAGTCAGGAGACAGAAGGGGGCTACCAGTTGTGGGACCGCACCAGAGTTGATAGCTTGGGACGGACAGGTTACTGAGAGACAACTATGTAGGTATGCACGTATTATGTGCTTGGTCGGAAATGTATTATGTGAAATATGTACGTCTGCATTAAGTTAGTTAACAAGTGATGTATTGAAATGCAAGATTGATACCAGCTCCTCATACATTGGCCAGAACGTCACACTGGCACGCTTGAAATCCAGGAAATGATCCCCTACTCGCTACCTACCGCTAAGATTACATATTTTGCCTTCATTTACACTTGTTATATTTTCTAAGATTCTGCTTAGTTAATTTGCATTCAATATTAATTTCAAGACCAAATTTATCAAATTACAAAATGTATGTGATGGGGCAAGTAAACAATGCTGGAGTCGTCTCAGGATGCCTGAAAAATTCCAAATGGAAAAAACCCTGACATGAAGATCGACAGCAAATGATTTTTAGAAATTGTTTGAATATATTTATTCTAATGTATCCAGAAGAAAGTTCTGATATAATGGATATCAAGAGTTCTAAGGATGCAGAGTAATATTTCAGGCGTTTCTTGAAGGTACTACATACAGTGCATTTTCACGTAACGTAATACTGTACTTCTAGTCTTTACATCGTTATATCATTTGACCACCCTTATAGATGGTAAAGGAAAAAGGGGTATTGGTTTAATTTGTAATTTAAACCGCACCGTACAATTAGTGCAGTGGAGCTATAAAAGCCTGAATAAGGTTTGGGCAGTGTTCGCATTAATGCTCGTATCGACTGCAGTAAGTCAGTTACCAGTTCCAGACGTGACTGCGACGCATGACAAAACGAGCCCTAAAAACAGAATCCACGCGAAATAAAAAGACGCGAGGTACGGAGAAGCATCCTGTCTGGAGATACGTCAGGAATCAATCTCTCGCGGAATCATCTCCCGAGCGGTACCTGTGCCACTGTACCACGAGGAAGAGACGCAACAAAGTGCAGCTTGTGGCTCGGTACAGTCAGACCAACTGGTATCTAATTAGATTTATGTTTTGTAATGACATTTTTTTGTGGAACTGCATTTTATAGAACAAAATAACAACTATAAAGTTTAATCCACATAAATTTTTATTTGACCGGGTTTCGTCGGTTACGATGAAGCCCGGTTGCTGACCAAATAAAATTTATGTGGAAAATATTATATTAGTACTTGTTATTTTATTCTATTACTCTAGCGCGTAAGATGTAAAAACATCGTTCCAAATTGTGATCATGAAAATTATGATTCGATACTTCGAAATTTTAAATAATGTGTAGAAATTTTATATTTTCTTAAACTTGCATTAAAACTACATCATAATTTAATAAATTTGAAAATAAAGTAAAATTAGTAATAATGAGCTTACTTTGTCCTTGAATACGTTTAATTTAATTTAATTTGAATATTTTTAAAAATAATTAATAATCGTTTTAACTTTGTAACAAAGAAAGTATTATAATTTATGCATTCTAAAAAAGTATGTTTAATACATATTATATACTTATTTTCTTCTTAAAGAACTAATTACAAGTCATTCGTAGTGTGAATCAATATTAAGTCAATATATTTTTAGATACGTTTTTCATTTTTCAGAAGAAGAACCGAGAAAAAACCGAGAGTACTCCAAAAATCAGTGTTGTATATATATGAGGTATAAATGTAATTAATTCGTTTAAAGTCATACATATTAATTCAAGCTTATCGGTAGGATAATCTTCTAATGAGACCAGTTTGTATTACCAGATTATCCGAGTTTGAAAAATTATATTTTGATGATATATATATATATATATATATATATATATATATATATATATATATATATATATATATATATATATATATATATATATATATATATATATATATATATATATATATATATATATATATATATATATATATATATATATATATATATATATATATATATATATATATATATATATATATATATATATATATATATATATATATATATATATATATATATATATATATATATATATATATATATATATATATATATATATATATATATATATATATATATATATATATATATATATATATATATATATATATATATATATATATATATATATATATATATATATATGTATATATGATGTTTGTATATAAACTAAACACATGATTGAGCGTATGTCATAAGTATATACATATAAATGTGAAAAGTGTAATGTCCCTTAGGGAAGAAATCCATTTGACACGTTCATTATTATGTACTATTAGGATTTAGTTTATTTTTAATGAAAAAAGCCTGAAATTATTTACTATTTTAATTTTTTCAATATCCTTAGAATAACCTGAATATCGATTATCCCTTTATCGCCTATACCAGTTAATACAGTGTCTTGTTATACCAAGGGTTTATTTGATCCATTTTAATTTTGTGATATAAAATCAAAATTGAAAGATTGATGAAACAAAAAGTTAATTTACTATTTTAAGTACATACATAAATTTGACATCAAATTACTCGACCATTAAAGCTACTGCAGTTAATTCTTGATGAGTCTTGTTCTAAAGGTTTTCCAAAATCCTCTAGCATGCTCTCTAGAAAGAAAAAAAAACGCAAAAATATTATTTTTATATAATTCTCGATGATTAAGTTGGATTGATCTGTTCTAGGTGTACCTGCAAGTGATGCTCGCCCACCCCGTCCGCGTCCGCCTGTCCGTCTGTCCGTCTGCCTGCTGAATGTTCCTCCATTGTGCACAACAATCGTTTCGTTTTTTTCTCTCCACCCGGTATGCAGTATAGCGAATTCTTCCCAATAATTATTATTCTTGATTTAGGAAGTCACTCGAACCATTATCGACTCTCAATCTAGGAGAAAAAATATAAAATGCGTTTTTCAGAAGATAAGTAACATTTTCAAGATATCAAGTTAAAAATTCTTTACTGTATTACTAATTGGCACTAACAGGGCACATTAAAAGGCATATTTTATTTGAATTTGAATACATTCAAAACATTCATTACTAAATATTATAAGTTTAATCATAAAATAGGAGGTGGATAGTATCAAAAGTCAAAAGATTGTAATCTACAGATAATTCGGAACAGATGGTATCAATTTTGTTTTTTAATAAATACATATTTTAGCGGTTATCAGTTACCAATAAGTACCTACGTAAGTTCACAAATTTTAACAATACGTATTTTTGTTTATATCGCTCACTCTTTTCAAGAACGTCATAAATCAAAAATCGTCAATTTTCAGTTGTGCATGTTTTCGGAATGCCCAGAAAATGTACTATATCCCAGCAAAAGCGGCATATTTTTGACATAATATTTACCCGCTACAGTGCAGAAAGTTTTGTTTTTTGCATTTTGAAGAAAAGGTATTGTTTCATTATTTTTTTTAAAAACATACTTAATATTTTTAAAATGGAGAAAAAACCTTCAGGTTTTACCTAAAAAGATCTGTTGCACAGTAAAAAGTTCAATAAGTGGCTTGATATTCATTTTTAATATGTTGTGTTATATTTTTAAACTTTAAAAACGTTCTCCTGAAAAATCAAGTTTTTTGATTTATGACGTTCTTGAAAGGAGTGAGCGATATGATAAGAGAAAAATAAAATTACTTAATTAATGTGGTGTATATAACTTATTGCCATTTTATAAAAATTACTGAAATAATGAAAATGTACGGCATTAATTGAATAAATGTAACTTCTGTCTCAAAAATCAGCTTACGTTCATTAAGGATAAAAATACACACATTTTTCCACTCTGCCCCTTAAATTAAGGGTTACACGCATTTGTTTGAAAACTTCGATGGGAAAAGTCATAAAACTTTTCATGTCGACTGTCATCCTGTAATCATTTAACATTTTTGGGGTTATTTTTAAATTTGCAGAAAAAGTATCGATGTCCATTTTCCCATTTTGTGTCACGGACCCCTGATACACACAAGTTTTTTAATCTTTCAAATGTTCATTTTTGTTTTCCCTCTGTGCTACAACGGGACAACGTGTAACATTGTGTTTTTTAATCGTGCGAAATAATGAACAATTTTGTTGCTTTTTGTACAGCTCCACTGGGATTAAGGGTATGCCTTATTTCGAAAACACATTTTATGTAATTTGATCATTCTGCATCGGACCATCAAAATAAGTAGGTATCAAATACTTATAAACAATATAATAAAACTTATGTTGTACGAGTATTTGGGTTAAATTTCTACCCATGATTAGCAACCACACTACATATTTATAGAACTTGTATCACTTACAAAATTTTTAGAGATTCTCTTTTTTTGTCACCCTCTTTTACACCCAATAATACATAGGATGATTCATTTAATTGCTGTTGAATCAACGTGATCGTTGACTCCCTTGTCAATTGAACCTGGAACCTACAATACGGTTGCTAAACCCACTAAATGTTCTACCTACTAAAATATCACAATTACAAGACATAATAAGTTTTAAGTAAACTTCAAAACCAATATCGAATAGTGATTTAAAATAACATAATACATTTTTTTAAATGTCTTTGCTTTTCCTATGTAAATGATTTATAGAATGAACAGACTGCCTTTATTAGAAATCAAGATAAAGGTAGTGCAATATTATTAAAGATTTATTGTAAAAAAGTAATATTCTAGCAGGCCTAGGTTTAAGTAAGTTATTATCTCGTAAAAGCTAACTCAAAACTAGGTCTGCAATCCAACCCCATAATACCTTCACATTAACATTTAAAAATCATGCTTGTCACGGGACGATGAATGCATACCCATATATTTATGCATCATAATGGGTACAATCACCTCGGGTATAAGATCATTCTTAAGACTCCATTTCGGAGTAGTATATAATTCAATTGTCATTTTAATTTCTGTTTCAATTATTATATATATGAAACAAGGTAGCGTCGTGTCACCTTCTTAATATACAACTTAAAAGAATATCAGGGTTACCAGAATCTTTTAGAATTAGGTTAACATTTTTACACAATCAAAATAGAATATTATATTTTTTAAAGTCATGATTAACATCTATTCAAGCAGATTGTTATCGGGTTCGTAAAATTAAGGTCAAACAATGTCTTAACATAAACGTGTTCTTATCAATTTAGACCTTTTAATCGTATACAATAGTAAATATATGATTTTTCAGTTCTTCTGCTTTTTCTTCCTGTCCTTTTTGTTCACCTCACCTGACAGTAGTGTAGACTAAAAATGGGGGATGGTATCCTTTTATTTACCCCTATTTGAATCCAAATGGCGTATAAGGCACTACATCGGATCGCCACTGTGTTAACTGTATCATTTTTACAAATGAGGGGACCAGTCCTGCACTCCAGAATCTTAGATTTAGAAGAAAAGCCAAAATGTAATCACTTCGAATAGATTTGACGGAATACATGTGAAATAAATGCATATGAAATCCGAGTAAAAAGTATTAATTATATATGAAAGGGATTTAAGGTACAAAAATAAGAGAGTTTATATTTCGATGAATCTCAGATGAAGTAGAAAAAAAATAGTTTTAGGTAATATAAAATAATATAACTATATTTATGAGTTTTGACAACCCTATTAAATATATATGTTTCTAATAATAAAAACCTAAAGAGGTGTGGTAAAACACATACCTGATAAATTGCAATACAGTTCAGAGACATTGATTTTTTCACATTCTGCGTAGGTAGTTGTTGTGAATGACAATTGATCATAGTTTAATGATTTTTAATATGCTGTTTGCCCTCAATCCTAATGTGAACTGCTATTTCAAATGACAATAGCGAATTTCAAGGAAATTATTACAGAACATTATTACAAGAAATTAATATTCCAAATTATTAGAGAAATTACAACAAAGTATTTGTGCAACAAAAATTATTATTCTAATAGGAGACTTTGAAAATTTTCAAAAACCCACATAAAATTTGTATTCTCAAATTTAAATTACATTCGTGATTTTTTTTATATCTCATCTCTAAACTATTCAATAATTATTTTATATTTTTATTAAGTAACGATTGTAATAAGTTTCATGTTTATTCTGTGATACGAACGGATGTAATTTTATGTCATAAGTATTTTTATACATTTCATTCATTTACATATATAACACTTTGTTAATGGTTGCAAAAAAACTCGTAAGCATTATTGAAT
Organism: Brachycentrus maculatus; assembly: GCF_059751285.1. Taxonomy (NCBI): domain Eukaryota; kingdom Metazoa; phylum Arthropoda; class Insecta; order Trichoptera; family Brachycentridae; genus Brachycentrus; species Brachycentrus maculatus. The sequence goes on along the minus strand of NW_028280847.1, from coordinate 824,953 downwards.
AAAACATAAGCGGTAATATATTATTTAATGTTTCGTCGTTTATAAAATATAAACGCAAATAGTGTTTTTTGTTGGGCTATTTATTTATCTCTTTTTAGTTCTGAAGGAAAAAAATGTTGAGAAGAAATAAATATTTCATCATAAAATTGTAATAATAAAAAAAATCGGAAAGAAAACTTATTACACATGAAACGTCAACTGGTTTTGAAGCAACAGGTTCATCCTAAATATAAATTTATTCATACTAATCTAGCTATCTTCTTCTTCTTGACCCCATCCCAACTTATCGTCTTTGTAGGTTGTTGGGGTCAGCTCTCCTCGTCCTTGTTGTAGGTCCTTCTATCATTTATAACGTCACCTAGGCTATGCCTTCGAATCGTGTTACTTTCTGCAGCATCAGTGATTAAAAAAAATATTTTTACTAATATATCTACTCTAGTATAAAAAAATTATACTTTGTCTGCTAGGGTTGTGAAAAATTACTTTTACTATGATTTTAAGGCGAAGATAAAAATATAATACTTTCATGACATTGATTTTATTAATTTTATTTATGAAATACTAGATCTCAATATGCCATCACTAAGACATGGTACTTGTGAGAGGAAGAGGGTGTGTGGAAGAGAAGGGTTTGAATATGGTCTTTAAACACCTCCTTACACAGGAAGATACTATCAGGATTCGAACCCGAGCCCGAATTCAACCGAACACTCCCACATCCGGCACACTCAATAACAATACGTATTGGATCAGTTTTTGACACGTGGAAAGAAGTTTTTTTGTTGTTGACAATTTAATCTCACCATCCACATATAATTATTTTTTTATAGTGATGCTGTATTCACCGAAACAGGAGAGTTTTGAATTATGTTACATACTGATAATAATTTGACTATGTACTTAAATATGCTTAAATATGCTTGGAAAAATAATCTGAACATACATAATTGTTACTTTTTTTGTAAAAAAGTGGTCAATGTAAGTTTTGATTTAGTCAGATTTACAGAGAATAACTGGCTTAGAATAAAACTTACCTTGGAATTACAAGTTTCGAACGTATTCGTTTCGAAGTAACGAGTTTAGGTAAAAAAAACTCCGAATTCTCAACACATTTAGCTACTCTCGTTTTCTAACCTTTTTGCCATTTTTTTCCTTTCTTTGAAAACCGTAATAATTAACCTAATAAATAATACCGAAAACCGTAATAAATAACCTACACACTGATCAAGATGATCAGATCTCCATCCAAGATGGCTTCATATAATAATTGACGCTCAACTGCTTCGATCCGAACTTGTGCCCTATGGACCGTCAGTGCAAGATGGAAATCGAAGAAGAACAGAAAAATGTGTAATATTTCTATGTTGACATCCTGTCCTCATCACGATTTATCATGTCTGTTCGAAAACCTCGAGACTGCCGCGATAGAAGGAAAAAGGATTTTAATTGCGCTTGAATGAGTGTATAGCGGAAGTGAGCGGGGTGGTCGTGGCGGTGGCGAGGGGGGGGGCGCGGGGTGTGATTTAGTGTAGGCCGGTATCAATTAACTCGTATCTCACACGGCGACTAAATAATTATGTCCTCTCTCGCCAGTGGCCCCCTTAATTAGGAGCGGGGGGAGGGGCGGGGGTGGGGGCGTCACGAAAAGGGAAAAGGCAGATAGCGCCCCCGAGAAGCGTGTTCTCGGAAGAGTGACCTTGGCTAACACTAATGAAGATCTTAATTGGCTTACCTCGGTGGACCTCGACATGCAGTAGCCTCTTTTAATGGATGTAATAATTTATGGAAACATGTGAACTTACTGCGGAGGTACCCTTTCTTATACATGCACACTTTTGTCTCCTTTGTTCCGTTTATTTTTCATCACTTAAGAATATTCCTACTGGTTTTCGTCAACGAGGCTCAAAAATAATCAACGTTTACCAATGAATTATCAAATAATATACCGATTATATAAAAAATACTTATACTTGTACAAAAACGAAACGCTTTGACATCCACACTCGACGGTGCATAGGGCAGAGGATCCAAGTGATGTTAAGTTGCTCGTTACTTACATAAAAGCAAGTTGACATTAAAAGATTTGGTTTATTATTTCATATAAGAGTTAAAATAATATCATACAATTCCTTTATTAGACAATTTGATCGTCCTATTTTACAGAAAATTCCGTAATTTGAAATCTTGTATACATAACGCGGTAAAACGGGGATGAATACAGTTCCACTTCTTGTATAAGGATATGCATGATAATATAATATAGGTAAGTATCCCTTTCAGCCAACAATCATCCTGTTCCGCGATGAAATTCCTGAATACAAGGCACAAAAGGCTTGATGGGGTAAATTGTTCCCCGGTTTAATAAAGTTTTCCCCGTACGTTCATTTGAATACTTTACTGGGTACAATGTGAAAATATTTTTATATGTTAGAGATTTTCGGCATTCTTTAGTTGGCCTTTCGTAATTCGTTTTTTTGGGATTCATTTCATTTGCTAGGTTTTCAGATTTTCAAAAAAATCTTCCTTTATACTTGTACCTATAAATTGTTTCGCTATTCAGTGATGAAATTTTAATTAAAATTGTATTATATTAAATTCATATTAATCCCTCTCTGTAAAATATCAGTACTGGACCTTTTTTATCTTATAATTTTATTTTTTAATTAATGAAAAAAACAAATGAAAGAAATATAAAATATTATTTTTCGTTTCGTTCCCACCACCTAATTCCCAAATACAAGATATCTACAATATTTGGAAGTGTAACAAAGTATGTAAAGTTATATCCATCCCTTTCTGTTTACGAGTGATAGAAAAACTAGTTGATATTTTTGTGATATTTTAGTTTTACTCTCTAAAGATGTAGGTTTACACCAAAAATCATATGATAAAGTTTCGATATTTTGCTTTGTTCTTAGTTGATACAAAAAAACACATGTTTAAAAAAAAAATAAAATAAACTTAAAAAAACATAAGATATTTATCAAATGCGTATTTTGATCTCCAAAAATGTCCTATTTGAATTCCTAACGGGACATAGTTTGGAAAATAAAATATTCTCGACTTCCCTCGTCTCTTTATTCTGCAAAGCCAAATTCTTAGACAAAAAGGCGGCCATAAATCTAGAGCTGTCTTCGTGCCTACTGCCTCCTGCCTCCTGCTGCCCCGTTACTCTGGTTCCCTACCTGTCGTCTGCTGAACTTTCTATACAAACTGAATGCTTTATTGCAAATACGACTTTTTATTTCAATATCCACGGCTAAAACAGAAAAACGTGTCCTTGAATTTTTTTACAAATATTTAATTTTTTAACATTACATATAAAAACATTTACATTACAATGTTTGTATTTTTCCAAAGTATCAAACAGTTTCTCTTCTTACCTTCATCCATGCCCAATGGTGCATAGAGCACTAGATGAAATTGATACCATATTTTATGATCGTAAATAATATGAAGGCACGGTGATTAGTTGTATGCTTCGGGTAGCAATCCAGGGTGATATTTACTAAGTATGAGAATAAAAAATCATATTTTTACCCCTCCTCTAGAAATCGAACCCGTAACCTCTAGCATAGAAGCCAAACGCGATAACTACTATTTTATGGAGGTGGTCCATAAAACTAATAACTCATTTTGCCATGATACTGAATTAGTTTATATAATAAGGTTTTTTATAGTGGTTGAATGTTTTATCGAATTCTTTTTTTAAATGTTTTTTGTTGTTGTTTAAAACAGGAAGCCATTATTAATACCTCCATACATATATCGATTAAAGAGAACAAGACAAATTTTAAAACCACTTATTTTTTTAGGTAACAGTCAATTATTCGTCAAAAGTGAGGTACAAACAAATTTAGTTTATTTTTGTCTAAAATATACGTATAGTTTTTTTTTAAACCATTTTTCATCGTTATATAGTCCAATATTCGGTAAAGTTATATGTTCATGACTGTAAGTCCTAAAAATATTTTAATTTAATGGTTTAAAAATGTTATTAGGCTATTTCACAAAGTAAATAAAAAATGTTTTGATGCTCGTTGATAAATTAAAATGAACCTTAAAATATGACCTCAGGTTTAGGAGTCCATTTATCATTTTGTCATTCTATAAACTTTTCCACTCAACCCTTTTTTACATCAATCATAAAACTATTTCAAAAGATATAACAAATATTAAGCCATTCGAAACTGAGTTGGATATTCCGCTTTAACTTACTTAACTCTTTATCACAAGTTCATATTTTCACAATACTATTTTTAAACAATCAACAAGAATTTTCATTAAAAATGGTCGACTTTATTTACCAGTTCATTGATTGAAGTGTCTGGGGCCTCGACATCCATATTCCTAGTTCATTTCCAATCGAAATCAACATGAACATAATACCTGAATAAAAATTGCAGTAAAGTATTATAAGCTGACTTGTAAGCTTTAATATACTTGTAGTTTATTAAAAATGTCATATGATTTTGTATTCAAGTATATTCACAAGTAGAAATGGAAGCGGGGAGATCTGAAATAGATCGCATTATTCAGCCATGTTGTATTTGATTGCGAAAACAATTTTTTAAATTATAATTTTAGGAACATACTGATACGAGTAGGATTTGTAAATAATGACAGTTTGTGTAATGGAGTGAGTACGTTTTCACCCAAAATCATTTATTTCATATTTGCTTTGTATATTCTTATCCATCTTGAACTCGGGCGCATAATCGGAATCAACGGGACGAGCTGATACCACATAATTTTTACTTGATTTTTCATTGTTGAAAAAGCACATGCGTTACAAAAATAAAGCAAATAAAAATTCTACACCTGCCTAAAATTGGATTCATCAAAAATAAGTAAATATAAAATATACCTTTGAGATGAAAATAGTTTTTATTTTAAACAAAATAGATAGTTGCACAGTGCATAGTTGGAAATGCATTATATCATGTTTTGGAATAATGGAATCGAGGGAAAAAGAGATTTTTATTACATTAATTTTACCATTTTTTGTTGAATTTTAAATAAATAAAAGGTTTCGATAATTTTTATGAAAAATTGCCAATAAAAACAAATATTAAATCACTCGATAAATATTGGTTTTCACGATAATATATTTCAAATACATAACAATTTTATCAAGTTTTTTTGTAAAAATATTCCATGTCCATCACAATGCCTATTGACAATTTATACCGAATAACAGAACCAGCCCCGTGATACTCGGCTACTACCTCGCGCTTAGACTGTGACGGAGCGTCGTTAGAGCCGAGCACGGGCCAAGCACAACCCTCAGAGAGTCACAGTCTAAGAGCGCCCTAGGTTGAATGAAGGGTGCATCTATTGAATATGTATGAAGGCATGCACCCTCCTTTGGTTCTTTAGAGAAAGTAAAGGGTGTTTGGGAATGTTTTAACCTAAATACGAAGGAAAAAATGTTTTAATTTTTTCGTTAAATTAGTAATGTAGGCATAACTTACAAAACGAGCTTAATAAATCATACCACATTTAAAAGTTATTATAGTATTTAAAAGCATATACTATGATTATATTATTAATCAGCATTTTATTATAGGGCGATCACGTCTATAAAGATTCTCTTTTTCCATCCTATTAAGTCTAAGAAATAATACAAGTAATGCATAATAAATAAAAAAAATATCGATTATTAAAAAATTGGGTTAGTTAATGTTAAGTTATGGTTATTTTATATTTTAGATATTTAAAATAAACAATACGAATTTATGACATATTTTAATCCGCCTGCATAAGGGTAAGTATTGGTTTTGTAACCTAAATAGATCACTGTTACCTTTTATTTGTACTGTTAAAATTATTTTTTTATTCTTATTTATTGTACACAATATTTATTGATGTATTCAATACTTAGCTATGAAATATATTCTTTGTTTTGGTTCTGTGCTGGAACAATATTCCAGAAAATTCTACGTACGTAAATTGTTCTCAAATATTAAATATACAAAAATTGAATGAAACCGAGAGGTATTTTATTTACTGTTTCGGCATTGACTTTGGGGTAAGACATTTACAATGATTAAAGAAAACACTTGTTTTATACCACTTGAGTTTTATTAAAGACTACATGTTTCAGAAGGTAAACTTCCATCATTCAGGTCTGTAAAATAACTAAAATATAAAATATAAAATTGTTCTATAAACAAGGACATGTAGTCTTTATTAAAACTCAAGTGGTATAAAACAAGTGTTTTCTTTAATCATTGAAACCGAGAGGTGTTAAGGATTAATAGGTTCTATTCTAAGCCTAGGTTAAATTATCAAAGACGCTCAGAGCACCCTGTTCATATTTTATCTCGCTAACAGGGTTATATGGCGTCTATACTTATTTGAGTTTACTACATAACTACACTTTAATACAACCGGAACGATACTCATCTGTGGAAGGAGGGCCGGCCGGGATAGTAGGAAGTAGCGGGGGTGGTCGGGGTGGAAGGAAGAACAAAGTAAACAAAATATGCACGGGAAGGATATCGTGACGTCATTAAGTCTTTGTTTGGGCGCCAGGACAGACGCTCGAATAATGCAATTTGTCTTTGGTGTTCCGAGTCCAATTCACACTCTGCCATCAAAACACACCTACCTACTATATATCTTGTAGTGTACATACACTTGTATATGTGCATGTGCATACATTTAAGTATGTATACGTATTTTGCAATTAATTATATACCTCATTATTTCGTAATATCGGTCGAAAAATATTCTTCCTTTTTAGTGGCTTAGTTTGGCAGTCCCTTCGCTACAAACAGCCCTCAATTATTTGATACTTTTCTTTCCAATGTTTAAAAACTAAAACTGTGCTTATTTTTAAACCAATTACCATTCATATGAAGCTTTTAAGTAATGCGTTTTAAAAATATATATCGATTTAGTAAATCCAAATTTGGTATATATCATAAATTTAAAGCATGGTGCACAGGGCACCTCACCGAATCGATGCAGTGTTAATTCGTTCGTGGTTTTGTGAATGCAGGGTGATCAATCCTATGCTTTAGATTCATGAATGTAGAAGTGAAATATGTCTCACAGAATGCAAATACTGGAGTTCAGGGCGAAGGACATTACTGCTGTATGGAAAAGTAAATAAATGAAGAATAGCATAACGGAGCGGAGAAGGAGAATACCAGTAAGTCTAGGGCGCTCGGGATTGCATATTGATACTCATAGAAGATACAGTGATTTTTGTATATAGATAAATTATTATTTAGATCATTCTGTTAACATATCGTAGTCGTACAGGAGAAAGTGACCAACTGACTAAACGTAAAATGCTCAGGAGGGCCATTCAAGTCACTTTTGCTTGTGAAAAAAATAAACATGAATGCAGTTAGTCATTTTTAACAAGTCAATATATTATACTTCCAAGTTTAAAATCCTTTGGGAAATTTTTCAGGGCAATATTAAGCTAGTGAGATATCAAATAGTTCATAATCACGTTTTTGTAAACAAATGCACTTGGTCACTTTCTCCTGTATGACTACGATATGTATATATATTTTCTGACACACAAATGCTCAGAATTAAAATCAATGCTAAATTCCTTACAAACTGCTTTTCATAAGTGGGATGGTGAACGTCGTAATATTTTTGAACATATCGTAACCCTTTTAGAATTAATTAAAAAAAAAAGAATATAATATTTCAATAAAGCAATTACTCACGTATATATACTTTTTTACATTTTTATAAAGTTGTAGTTGATTTTATAGTATTGATACTTACGCACGAATATTATACTTAAAAAAAAATAAAATACTTTCTCCATAAGTATACATAAATGACTCAGTTAAACATTATAAAAAACAATCGGTTCAAAAGTATTTAGTGAATGGATATATCAACAAATATCGCTCACTCCTTTCAAGAACGTCATAAATAAAAATTCGTCAATTTTTAGTTGTGCATGTTTTCGTTTTTTGTTTTTGTTGCCCAGAAAATGTACTATTGTATATCACAGCAAATTCGGCATATTTTTAACTTAATATTTACCTACTACAGGGCAAAAAATATTGTTTTTGCATTTTGAAGAAAAGGTATTGTTTAATTATTTTTTAAAATATACTTAATATTTTTCAAATGGAGAAAAAATACTCAGGTTTTACCTAAAAATATCTGTTGCACAGGAAAAAGTTCAATAAGTGACTTGATATTTATTTTTAATACATTGTGCTTTATTTTTAAACTTCAAAAACGGTCTCCTGAAAAATCACGTTTTTTTATTTATGACGTTCTTGAAAGGAGTGAGCGATATATGAATTATATAGGTAGGTCCTCCTTTTTACAACAAATTGGAACCAATTACAAGAAAACATGCTTCACGTTGATTTTTTTTTCAGTATGAAAACAATGTTAAGATCAGCTTCACACTTTGGTTTGTTCCACAGTCATATTGTTTGGAAATATTATTCCAGTCATTGTTCGATTTGGTTTCGCGCCTAAAGTTTGCGCGTTAATGCGCGATGTCACCCCTGGCCCGCGCATGCGCGGCGCGGGACGACGTCATGGCCTTATTATTAAATTGATTAGATTTGGTCCATTCATCTAGTCTTTTGAGTTGGGATTTTTTCCACGATCCGACATTTATTTGTTACCCTGTATTTTATCACCCGTGACGCCATGATGATTTCGCGGTCTGCGTATATCACCAAGTTTGCGATGTCGGGTAGATATATATCTTATATAATGCATATAAAAAAGCAATATATTTACTCCTACGTATATATTTTTAATTATTTTTCTACTTAAATTAGAATTCTAGAAGAAAATTTTACTCGTAATAAGGACGCTTAAGTAGAAAATTTTATTCGTAGTCAGAAATGTTATATGTAGGTCGTTTTATTTACAATTCATCGATGGTAAACATTTTTGTACTTAGATCATTGTACGTATAAAGTTGGTTATTAATATTTAATATTATTTTTAGAGATCTCAAAGATGAAGAAGAATATGGAAGTCTGGGCATTTACGGGGCTGACGACCGTCATAGGCTGGTTTAAATGATCACTTTACTCAACTTTACGAAACTAGCTGAACTCCTGTAGTTGGAGATAATCCAGATTTTGTGAACAAGTATTTGGACACACTCAAAATGTTGTAATATTTAATGTTTATGATATTTGTATATAAAATTTGTGCCTTTTAATTTATATGTATTTAAAGTGTGGTGGATATAAATGACATATACCGTGGCGTAGTTGGGTAGACGCTCGACTGCGAAACTAGCGTCGCGGGTTCAATTCCCACCATGCAAAATAAATTAAAGGAAGATTTTTTTTATCGGTCTGGGTGTTTGTGATATATTTTTTACATTAACCTTTCCTATTTTTACTATCCTACATGCAGATAAGCCTCTAAAAGTAGAGGTTTGCGGGTATTTGCTTTAATAAAAAATATGCAATATATTTTTTGCGAATATCTTTTATTATATGCGAAATTGTAAAAAAAGTGTATTTTTAATGTTCATTCAATACAAAAAAACGAAATATTACAATAATGTAAAGACTTAACCGCTACCAATTGATTCAAAGAGTACAATTGTGGTCGCGAACTTTTGAGTCAGAGCTTCTAGGTTCGACCTGAGGGTGACTTTAGGGACACTGCCATAACTTGATTCCCATTTTGAAATAGAGTTCACTTAGACTTTTCTAAAAACACCATCACATTGAAATATTTGTGTAAACCATCAGACAACTATTTATTTTTATATCAAAAAATTATATTCACGATAATATGAATATTAAAATGATAGCAAAGTAATGTGAGTTACCAAAATATCTATTTTTCCCTTGAATTGAGCGTTAAAATTATTTTTAAGGTTAATTAAGAAATCGTTAAAATATTAATATTTTTCACTGATCAAGATCTTACACTTGATAAAACATTTTTGTAAACAACCCTTAAATCCTCTATTTTACAGGTTTATCTACATATGTTGTAGTAAAGATAGGAAAAAATGGTATAAAAAAATCGATTACACACACCCAGATTATTTTAAAATAAATATTGTAATATCAATTTTACAGTTGCCAGGAATCGAACCTCAAACGCCCGTTTCATTAAGTAAATATGCAAAAATATCTGTTTAATGCAAAATCAGATAATCAGGTAACAATAATAATTGTAAATTTAGCGAAACTTGTTTACAAATTTGTTTACCTTGAAAAAAATATCTTAAAAATGTTCAAAAGACGTGTTTTTTTCCTTCTGAAAAACGATTTATTTCTGCTTGTAAATGGATTGAACCTTCATTTCAAAAATACACCCGAATGCTTCTTGCACTTACCAATGAAAAACCACTTGCAAACACTTCACATTGCTTTACCCAAGTACATTACAATACAATTTTGTTTAAATAAAGCTTAAAAGCACTTCAATGGCGTAGTCTCTGCACTGAATAGGCCACCGATGAACCATGAAAATATTACATACTACTTTAGGGTGCTTAGTAAAGAAGCCAATTATTACAAAATGGCCTGCGGCAATATGTGTTTGCACTATGTCACTTTTTCAATGGCCACTCATAATTCAAAATCACGCATATATTTTAAAAGATCGGGGTTTATGTGGAGAACGTTACTATATTCACCAATTTAATTGTGTACTTTGTTCTATAATAATTTTTAAAAACTTACGTGCAAAAAACATATAGTTACAAGTTTTGATAGTTAAATAATATTTTACTACTCGGACTGTATAATTTGGAATATTTAATGCAATTTACCTTTTTAGAATTTTGGATTAATAATTTATTCTTAAAGTACCAATATTATACTTGTGTACAAGCACTATTCAACCTCCAATTTTAAATTGATTTACGAGGTTCAAACTTTGATCAGTATTACAAGTCTGTTTTTGGTTGGTTGGAAGAAATTTCTTCTTACTATTTTGCCCGCGGACTTATTCCGTACAATAAGTTTAATCGTAAAAAAAAACATATACCAAACATCATTCTGGTAGGGTTAAATTATTATTATTATTGTATTGGCCGTTTTAAATGATTAATTTACAATATTTATGCTTTACTTAATGATTTATTTTTCATTAATTGATTCCGGCAATCACTTTTTGGTAAAATCTATCCATTTCAATGAAAGTTTTTTTTAAATATTTATTTACGGTATTGGAAAATGATACATAAAAACACTATAACAATCGATTTTAATTAATAGTAATTTATTAAGTAAAACCTTAATTAAAAATGAATATTTTTTAATGAAATATTTTCACCATTTTAATCTGAAATGTTTTTTTTTGTGTTTGAATTCCAAATAAGTTGTTAAAAAATAAAATGAAATACCCTAGTTTAAAGAGCTTTGCTAACCGAAGCTTTGAAGGCAAATCTGATAATGATTTCACACTATAGTGGGCATTCACAATGTATTATATTATTGAAACAGGAATGGAAGAGCGGATTAATTCGTGCTCGTGTAGGACTCGCTATCTCCCGCTGGATCGCGGCAACTGGAATCGGGAGATGGTTATCGGATCATGGTGATCACGTCACACGAGGTGACGCCTTTCAGCCAAAACATCTCCATTCAGCACCGCAAATGGACACCCTCTCCCTCTTCCTCTCGCCCTCCGCACCAATATTACCCTTACCGCATTAAAAATGCAAAATGCAGGTTTTGGGGTGTGCTGCCAATATTGCACAAGTGTCACTCAGTGCCAGTTACTATATTCAAATGTGTTTATAATGTACAAAGTAATTGATAAATAATAGTTACTTGACTGCTGTGGACTTATACGGTATCTAGAGCTAAAGAGTGTTTTTAAAAACAAAATAATTTTGACTGCGATCGAATATTTCATTAGTGGTTAGGAGAATTCTGCATTTTAAGCTTCTATCTCCTACGCACATGTATAAAAAACAAAATTATTTACTGTCATAAGTCTTTATTTCAACTAGCTGTATCCGGTCACCAATTTCTGTGACTCAGCCAGATTTAATGGAAAATAAATAAAACAGAAGGCACACTTTTCTGATTTGCCATGATTTCACATTTAAAATATTAAGTGACAGCAGTTGTCATAAAGCACGCCGTTTCCCATGAAAAAGGTCAATAAGTGCATATTTGAATGCAATGATGTGTCAAAAATTCAAAGCAATCCTTGAATAACTTTAGGAGATTTTAGATTTTGAACAACCGAACGTTTTATTTTTTATTAAAAAAAAAAATAGATAAAAACACACGCATATTCTTAAAATTTTTGTCAATATTTCAAATGAATCTAGAAGAGATAAAAGAATTTTGACAAACTAACATTATCACTCTTATCAACATGTATTCTAATTTTAAAATCAATAAATTTTTCGTCATAAAATATAATAAAAACAAAGAAAAAATGAAAAGATTAATTATTTTCTTAGAATCTATATTTGAATCGTTGAGACCAGGTACGCATCACGTGATGTAATATTTTAGCGTTGTAAAATTGTAAAATCGCGAATTAAAAACAATTTTAAGTAGAAATGAATAATAGTCCCCATAGATTTTGTATACGAAACGAGTAGTCTCACACCCTCGCGGAAAGCATGACCGACAACAAGTAAGCAGAAAGTGTTCAAATTTAGAATAGATTGTTTCATTTCATTTCGCGCGCCAAAGGTGTCGGCTCGGAATGGAGTTCTTTTGAATTCAAAATGCCCCAGGGGCGTTCCTGGCTGGGGCATTAAGGGCACACTAGGGTAAACCCTGGAGGGGCAGACCCTATCAGCGTTAGATCAGACCCTGGGGACATATGGATTAAAAGTGGCGTAGCTTTTTGAAGCTTTCCCGAACCCCTATTTCTAGCCGATGCCTATTAAGCTAAACAACCCGCTCCGTGCTGAAAACTCGTCTGTGCTTTTCCTCACGTTTGTGCTTTCGCAAATAAGTTCTAAACCTAATTACTAGCCTTAAACAATGGTCGCGCTCATCAGATATATTTTAGATAACTCAGCATATTACGTAGGTCCTCCTTATATTTTATACGTTACTTTTTCGTATATACCATAATATTTCCGGCTGGAAACGAATTATTTAGATAAAACCAATATGTAAAGATAAGTCTGTACTTTTTTATCATTTATTCTCCATATTATAATGGATAAATTTAAACGTTGTGTTTCACTCTCTCTCGCTGCTCGCTGATATTGTGTGAAGGAGATGTGTATTTACCAGTGCTTACTATTTGTTATTTTATTATTATTTTATGTTTAAGGCTTTTTGTTTCTCTATAAGTGTATTCGTTAGTGTATTTTTATATAAGATAGGTACTGTATATGTGTATTATTTTTAATGCATAAGCCGTTCAATAAATAAATTAAAAAACTGGTTCAATATTATTAATCTTTTTTTATCAACGCATTGTTCGCCTGTTTACAAATCATTTATCTGGTTTCTAAAGTGCAGGTTTGATTACTTTTTATTTTTTATAATTATATTTAATCGATCCGATGTCATACTTTGTGCACCTTTTGATTTGGATAGAGGTAGTAGAATAGTAGAAGTAGTGATATTTAACATTATCCACCAATATCACGATGGAGTCCGTCTCTAAATGCCTTAATAATGGAGTTAAATAACTCACCTAGATATATATATTCGAATTTAGCTACCAACTCTTACTTTATATATATGTAGGTATGTATATGTATAAATATATATATATATATATATATATATATATATATATATATATATATATATATATATATATACATATATATATGTATATATATATATATATACATATATATATATATATATATATATATATATATATATATATATATATATTATATATATATATATATATATATATATATATATATATATATATATATATACATATATATATTTATATATATATATTTATATATATATATATATATATACATATATATATATATATATATATATATATATATATATATATATATATATATATATATACATTTTATATAAAAAATAGTTCGTTCTTGATGCCACCTCCTTTGATAAATAATAGTATGTAGGAAATTTCTGGCTAGCAATTTGATATGATTTGATAAACGCGGGGAGAAGTCAGTGTGAGTGTTGAGGGATGTTGGGAATTAACACGAGTGTGAAACTTTAATTGGACCCTTGCAGTAGATAGGGTTGTTTAAATTATTCGTACTGTTTGATGTTATCTCTTTATGACTAGAATATTTATACTACGCTTTGTTACTGATGTGTTTCTAATAGTCCGTTTGTTGAATATGCTTTGGTGCGTAAATCATAACTCAATCCAATGAGGGCAGGTAAAATATCGCATTAAAACCTAGAAAATTTAACAATTCTTTGAAAATCTACGAAACAATTTTTGTAAATACAGTAAAGTGCATATTAAAACCATATTCCCTCTCTAGGTGGAGCATAGGGAGTCCACAAATTGTCTCTAGGCTTTTCTGTTGGCTACCAGCTCCCTTGCATCCTCCCAAGTCCGATTCGCGTCCCGAAGTTCTGACGAGAACTGCCGACGAATTGTCAGCAGTGGTCGTCCTGGGCGGCGCGAACCTGATGCCTTGTAAAAGAGGCAAGCTTGATTAAGACTCTCAAGAGGCATGCGGAGTACATGGCAAAACCAACTGAATCGCCTTTTCTTGACAACAGTTGTGACCAAGATATAAACCCTGATGATGACAAGGTTCTTGTCGAAACCGGTAGGTTAAAGTGTACTTATAATAAAATAAAATAAAAATTGTTATAACTAAGTTTTTTTAATTTTATAAACTTAGTATATGTATACTGCTCTTTAATTTGATGAAAATGGTTCATTTGATTTATATTACAGGAAAAAAATTATGAATTTCATAACGCCCCAACATTTTTATTACTAAAAATGAAGAAAAACTGAATTAAGCTAAATTTATTTTTATTAACAGTACCTATACAACGTGTCATAAGAAACTTGCCTGAAAAGGACTTATCTAATAGCAACATTTTGAGTGTGTCCAAATACTTGTTCACAAAATCTGGATAAAATCTGGTTGTCAATAATGTGTAGAATTGGTGAATGTTACACGTGTGTAAAGTGATCACTTAAACCAGCCTATGACGGTCGTCAGCCCCGTAAATGCCCAGACTTCCATATTCTTCTTTATCTTTTATGAGATGTCAAAAAATAATATCTAATAGCAGATTAGAAGATATGTGATGTTTCCTATACTAATTTAAATTTGTTAGGATGTAGAACAATCCGATCCTCCGGTATCCCATCAAGAGTGCCAGGAGTACATGCGTAGCTGGGGGTGTTGTTCAGCCAGGTCCAGTAGACTGGTAATCAATACAAGGTGTGTACGAGGGAGGAATGCTAAGTAAACCAGTCCGGCTGACGCGCGCCACGTGACGCCGAAAGATTTCAACCTTCTCGCCGCTTTTCTGCTACCCTAATAATACCCGCTACTAGAAAAAACTGTTCAAATATATTTTGAACAATGGCCAAATTTTGTCCGTTTTATGGATTTTAAAAATAAATAACCCGTTTCAAATAACACGTGGATATTTTAAAAAGTAATAACAATAGCATTATTTTTGATAAAGTAATAATAAAAGCTTGGTATTATAAAAATTACGTGCTTATTATGAAAAATAAATTTTACAACTTCTAGGTAAAATTCGTAAAAATATTCCGTGATTAAGGTCGATTGAGATACATTTAACCAAATTTAATTAAACGTGGTAATTTTTTTTAAGAATACATAAATCTTTCAAAGTATAATTTTCTACAAAGCTTTCATATTAATTTTTAATATTTACTCATGTTTCTACTAATCGCAAATAAAGGATGTAATTTTCCAAAAAAAGGATTATTTACATAATTAAACAATGACCAACTACTTTTTTTTATATTTTGAATAATTTTTGGGAAAAAAGTAAATAATTCGTATGTTGGATTCTGGAAGCAGTCTTATAACAACTTTATATACGTATTATAACAACTTTATAGTATTGATGATCTTACGATATTGACATTAATACAACACCACAATTCTTTAACCAATTTTATCTTTTAATAAAGCGTAAAAATAATTCATTCTTTTAATTGATACTTCAACTTTTACGTAAATTAGATAGTTTAAAGTATGCGTGTTATAAAATACATACATATTTCGTACGTATGCTGATGACGAAAAGCTCTGTAAATAGTGTGAATTGAAAGCTTTCAAAAGATCTATGTATTTGAAGGGCGACAGACATTATCTACTAAAAGATAATGACTGGCACATAATGAAAGGGACTGTGAAGCAAACCTATAGTTATCTTAATGGGCCTAGTTGATGGTGACCCTTGCAATTAAGTTACTACTCTCTTAAATAGCGACAAAGCCAACAGCTACTGAATGTCTTGAAACGTTCGCCAAAATAATAAGAATCATCCTTTGAGAATTAATTGATAATAATTAAAATTTGCCTTGTACAGATTTTGATCAATTCATAAAGCTAAAATAATATGAATTTTTAAGAGTTAATCTCATTTCAACTGAAAGTGGGAAGTAAAATATTGTATTTTTATCTCTTACTGTTTGACAATATGACTAATTTCGTATACGAGTAGATACTTAAAATTCAAATACGAATTTATTTTCTGTTATGAGAATTTATTTTATAAATGACACTCTATCTACCTAACGACAAGAAGTGACCGAAAGTATAAATAATAATAATAATATTAAGGTTTTTAAAAAAAAAATGAAAAAATAGTATTAAAAATATAAGGCAATATTACATAGTTAAATCCTAATAATCTGAGAAAATAATAAATGAAATATAAAATACTTCACGATATATTGAGTGTCTCCAAAGTGATAGAGCATCTTTTTCTTGGAAAATATGGAAGCCCGAGTGTTAAAAAGGCATTGGCATTGGCATTTGCCTATTGGCATTGATTGGCTTAATTTTTTTCTATTACATTTACCTCTCCACCAATTTTTAATTATCCATAAATGGTGATACCTAAAATATCTCGGTAAATTGGTTTTTATCCCTATTACTTTTCTGGCGATCATCACCGAGGATGCAAATTGACTGTACCTGTGATATAAAGATGATTGAATTAACGTTTAATCACCCCAATACGGCCTCGCAATGATGCCCGAGGTCCGATGCATAACGCCAGCGGCGCTGCACTTGCAACAATGGGGGTCCCACACACCCCTAGACTGAGGGAAGAATGGGCCTCGACACCAAACCAATAAATACGCACAAAGACACCCCGCGGTGCCGCTGAATAATTATTCACCCTTACCTCTTAACGCTGCCCTACTAAGTAGGATATTATTTATAGACGCGATACAAAACTCATTGATCTGCAAACACACAGAAAATAAAGAGAATTGAAGAGACTTCAGCAAAAAAAGCACAAATTGCATGTCACCTATATATATAAATATTATCTTTTTTACTCCGCGCCTGGTGGATATTTATTCTAATTTCCTCGGTGGGGATCATCATAATAGTATCGAGAATGATATTGTTGCTAAATGGGGTACCGACTGCCGACGTATAGGTTATTATGTTGGTGAATGGATGAAATTAGAAGTCAACTAGTACCATATATCGTATACTACTGAGAGGAATAAAGAATTTTAAGTATGCACGGAGGACCCTTTAACGATGCAACATTATGTCATACAAATTGATATACCAGAAACATTTAACAAATGACTGCTAGTCAAATTATTTTATTGCACTATTCGGAACTGTTTTATTATAACGAGCACATGTATTGAAAATGCGTTCTGTTTTATATAATTTACATTTTTATTATTGTTGTATTGGGATTTATTTGATTGGAATATTTATAACATTGAGAATAAATATTTGTTTGTCGACATAGATAAGGAAGAATGAGGAAGTCTGGGCATTTATATGACTTTTGACCTGTCATAGGCTGGTTAAGTAATTACTTCACACACGTTCAACATTTACAATTCCATCCGTGATTAACAGCCGGAGATAATAAGATAAAAATTTAATGAAAAGATTCACTACCTATCTTCACCGGGCTACGACAAGCTAATTATACTAACTGACAGTTTCTATTATTTTTATACGAAGGGATGATGGATGTCTGAGCATTCCAAGGCTTACGACCTGGCGCTCTCTATCTTAAGTGATCACTCTTAAACATTTACCAATCCGCCCATTATCAAACATCCATATTGCCATTTTCGATATTTTGTGAATAGAATAAAAATATATTCTCGATACACCATCCGTAGGGTAAAAATCCAGTGTCTGTCAGAATAAATGAAAATGAAAAATAATATCAGTCAAGACCACATATACTGCCAGTATGAACATCTGCCCACATCTTCTTTCTCAATACTAGAAAATGCGTCAGTCGTCAAGTTGGGAAGCCTGCGCGGCGCGCTGTCATGGTCTGTGCGTGCGATGTGCACTCAAGTTTTCAGACAAGATATTCAATACTACTTCAAATCATAAATACTACCTTGAATTTATATTTAATTTATTCTTGCTCTTTTATTTAATAAAATAAAACGTTTAATTTGTTTTGTAAAACGTCTAATTTGACTTGAAAAACCTGTATATAGTATGTATGTGTATTTTATGTATACACATGTATTATTTTATACACATACATTTAATATAATATCATTTTTTGATATCTCAATATAGATGAAGAAGAAAAATGAAGGACAGGGCTGACGACCGTCATAGGCTGGTTTAAGAGATCACTTTACACACGTGTAACATTCACCAATTCTACCCATTATTGACAACCATACTACTAGTATACTAGTAAATACCCAGACTTCCATATTCTTCTTCATCTTTGATGAGATGTTAAAAAACAATTTGAAAAATAACTCCTATAATTGGAGATAATCCAAATTTGTGAACAAGTATTTGGACACACTCAAAATGTTGTACATATATTATTCATCAATAATTTATTTTTTGATGGACATATCGTCAATGACGAGATTATTTATTCCTAGAGTATGTTTGCATCTACCTACCTCCCTCCCACCCCTTCTCGGCCGCCCTTGCCTCCCTCTCTCCGCCACTCACTGCCGCCCAGGGCGACTGCAGAGTAATCGGTCGGAATTGACAAACGAAGCGGTCTTGTGTTAAATTCGACTTAAATTTGGCAATAATAATAAAGTAATGTGGGTCCCTTGTTATGATAATGCGCCTGCCCTGAGGTGATTCCTGCGCCAAGGGAGCCTGCACAATGCAACAGCACCTACCTAAAGCCTACGTACACTATCTCTTCAATTTCTTTCGAGGGTTTTTACATTATGTCCCATTTTTAAATGATAAGTGCTCTTATACAATTCCTAACCTAGCCAGACTGAAGCTTACCATAGTCTACAGTGCTTTAGTATTGGGAAGGAACATACAATTTCATACAATCTTTTTAGGTTTTTAACATGAGTTCTTATTAATTTGTCAAGCATTTAAATCATTTAAACTACATATTTAACCAAATCTTATAATATGCAAGTTATTTTATATGTATTTAAAGGTGAAAAAATATTTCCTTGCTTTTTTTGACATTACATTTTATTATTTGTTTATTTCTCTTTATTTAATTTATGTTACAAACTAAATGTAAAAACTTTAAAAATAAATTCCTTTATCATTCCATTTCATTGTACGAACTCTATTTTGCTATATTTATATGTGGAGGTCCTTACCAAAACGCTACATTTCCATTATAAATGATTTTCAGTAATCAGGAATTTTAGCTTGTAAAATTGTTACGTTTCTGTGCGATTTAATGATTTCAAATTGGTTTAATACAGGATTGATTACGTTTTGTCGCAACTTTAATTAAGATTTCGATAGAATACAGTAAACAGAACAGATTTGCATTTAAATGATTTTTGTGGAATATTGGAAATGTTACTTTTTGGTGAGGAACTCCTCATATATCACCATCGCTTTCTGCAATTAATATTCGAAGTAAGTAAGTAAGTATTCAAATTCAGAAGAAAAGAAAAAAAATCTTTAAAAAGTTGTAGACATAAACAACATATCACATACAATGCAGTTGGATAAAATTTTCATCATAATATAATGAAAAATTAGTTAATAATAAACACAGCCTGCTGAACAATCGAAACTAATTCATTGTATTGTACCTTTACAACAAATACTATCTAGATTGTATGATACTGACAATTCTTAACTGTACCGAAAGTTGTCATGCACATAATAAGTAATGTAACAAATTTGATTTATTTTAAATACATATGATACTTTATATTATCTCAATAACGATTCTATAATGGCATCTTCGTGTACAGTTTATCAACGTCATTTATTTCCTGAAGGCTGGGGTGGGGTCGGATGGTTGGAGAAAGCTGGTAATAAACACATTAAAGGGCAGTTAACACTGGCGGTGCAACCCTCACTGACTCGGACTTCTGACTAATACACAACTGATGAAGAGAGGAATTAAAACAGTAGCGATTCGCAGAAATGTACCGCATCCATCATTCCATACCAACTCTGAAAGGGTTAAATTAGATTACGGTGACCATTTTTAAGAATATTTTGCAATAATGATGTGTTACAGGAAAAATAAAATAATAAATATCCTGGACGAAGGTACGAAGTGTTAATTTATTTGACAAACGTGAATGCTATCCCGTTTTTGATTTTCGTGCAAGGTTAACGTTAAAATAAATGTCTTATAACCAAAGAACCATTGCAAGTAACGATTTTTAAAAAAATATCGTTGAAACATTGATTAAAAAACAAAGGTTTATCAAACTATACAAACTTTAGAAACCAAAAGAAATACTTTATTTTGTGAAATTAAAAACTTGAGTTCTGAGTAACTTTACCATGTTTTTTTTTTAAATCTCGACATAAATGAAAGTGTTTTCATTTTCAAAAGTTTTAATTATTTAATTCTCACGCGTTAAGTTGCTTAATACTTGGCCTTCCAAAGATTTTCTTATAAGACATTATTTTATCATTTTTATGGTACATATTTGGTAAATAAGTGTTTTTTTTTCATTTCAATATCATCACAGTCTTACTGTTTTTTTTAACTACAAGAGGAAGAGTATTCCACTCCATCGGTCCAGCGACAGCAAAGGTACGGTTAACAAATTCAGTGCCCTGGTTACAAGCTAGTAAGATCACTTGAACCACTACAGTTGTTGCCGCTGATCGAAGCGTGAGACGACTATCAGCTTATTGGTCCGTCGGGATGGATCTCGGAAGCACAGAGATGAAAGTATTGGAGTAGTAAATAAAAGTTTTGGCGTTTCCTTTAAATTTGTTAGCATCAAAGGACGGTCACCCTATTGTAGGGATTCCTTGGAACCACCAACCCTTTCGGAGCGTTGATTTGGAGGTTGGAGGGTGACTCGAAGTAGAGACATAATTTATGGGCAAGGAAATGTTTCCGCTCCGCGCGATAATCTCTCGCGAATTATCCGTCTATTCCGAGTTTGCTATTTGTTTTATTAACTGATTACCAACACGACTATGGGATCCAATCATCGTGTTCCATGCGGACTATTGTACTTTACATTAATCTCACTGAAAAATTCATACACGCTTAACAATTAATTTATTGTAAACATTATAATACTTTTTTTTACATATTTTTTTTGACATCTCATCAAAGATGAAGAAGAATATGGAAGTCTGGGCATTTACGGGGCTGACGACCGTCATAGGCTGGTTTAAGTGATCACTTTACACACGTGTAACATTCACCAATTCTACCCATTATTGACAACCACACTACTTAAATTCTTGGAAGTTCTATATATATGAACCAATTTAGAAACCTTGTTCTTGAATCACTGGAACTTCACTAGAGACATCTATTGGTGAGATGCAAAGAAGCTTTTTACTAAGCAGAAACTCTAATCCAGATTTTGTGAACAAGTATTTGGACACACTCAAAATGTTGTAGTTATTTTTACTATTAAGATAATATAATAAATATAATAATTTAACATTTTTGACCTCTCAATATTGTCGAAGAATATGTTAGTCTGAGCATTAACAGGGCTTACGACTATCATAAACTTGGTTAAATAATCACGCGTGTAAAATTCATCAATTCTACCCACGATTAACAACCACGCTACTCAATTTTTTCAACAATTAGATATATTAATCACACTTGTGACACAGTATGTGTGAGTTCACAACAGCCACCCACGTTGGAATGAGGAAATCTTTTATTAAGCAGAGACTCTTTTCATTTGTATACCTGGTCCAAATCCTGAATTATATTCACATACATGGCCCGCTAAAAACATGGCTTTATTTTTGTTTATTAGTTTATAATTTGACCAGTTATTTTATTTACAAATACATTTAGGTATATAAATGTACATGCATGTAATTGCACAGACTTCCATATTTGTTTTTTTTATTTATTTTTTTATTTTTTTTATTTTTTATTTTTTTTATTATTAGATTAAAACCAATATTTTTAGCTTTTCCACTTTTTTATTTGACCAGCGACCGGGTTTCGTCGTTACCGACATCACCAGTCTGATGATGTCGGTAACGACGAAACCCGGTCGCTGGTCAAATAAAAAAGTGGAAAAGCTAAAAATATTGGTTTTAATCTAATAATAAATTAAAAATGCAATTCCATCACGAAGTGTCAGTGGATAATATAAATCTATTCCATATTTGTCTTCATCTATGTTGAGATGTCAAAAAATAATATTAAAAATAACACATAATTGGATATAATCCAGATTTTTGAACAAGTATTTGGACACACTAAAAATGTTATAAATTATTTTTTCAATTTTGTACGTGAAAATACCTATCATTATATTTATGCCTTGTTAGCTAAATGATACCCAAATAGAAGTTTAGTTACAGACAGCTCATGGTAACAGTCTGGCCATTTTTTAATGGTGTTTACAATCACAGCGTTTACCATATTCACAATATTTACCGCAATTTTGTGCTGCCAAGGACTAAAAATACTATGGTAAAGCTGGTTATCAAACAGGTAAGATTGGTTTATCAATCTTCTGCATTGGTTGTATGCAACTACCACAATTTGTTACATACGGCAAACAGTCTCAAAGTTGGGTACTGGTCCCGTGGTTAGTGTCGCGGACTCTTGAGTCAGAGTTTTTGGTTCGAACCCACACAATACCACATCTATCACAGTTTGATACCTATTTCTAAAAGTGATCCGTTTAGGCTCACAGAAATAGTATGATTTTGAATAATTTATTGTAAATAATAAAAACGCATGAGTTTTGTCACACCTTGCTTTCATATAATTAACGATCAAGATAACACTGCATTAATACGATGCAGTGTCCTATGCACAAATTGGGTGGGGATAAGGGATAGAAGAAAAATATATTATTTGCACCCCACGTGATCTTATTTCATTGAGATGTAATCTATGGTGAAAATTCGTGGAATGAAGACGTATTCAATTAAATGATGTTTCTGCCTCATTTAGCTCCTAGCCATAAGGGTAAATCCGAATTAATCCAACAGCTGGGGAAAAGGGGTAAATGTTTTTCCCATAACTCATATCCCATCAACACGTCAAGAAATCGCGAACCGTTTTAGTACAGCCCCCTTTAATTATCTGTGGTATTTAGTGAAATGAAAAGGGGTATAAATGTTCTGGAATTACTGACGATATCTCTTTATATCATCCCCACGAGACGATGTGGAGGAATTCATTTTATTCGAGATATTACTTTATTACTACAGATATCTCAATAGGGACGAATAACTTTTTTGTGAAGTGAATATCCTACCTAAATTATGTAATATGAATACCTGGGTATTTCATGAAATTATATACTGTGTAACATTCAACACTGGCCTGCCTAACTAAACTACTTTATTGACATTGATTTCGATATTTATTTTATTAATTATACTGATACAAAAACAACATTACGAACAAATGTTAACCGCAGTTGGTAAAACCTAATACATAAGGACCGTTCACATACATGTCCATCGCTTTATGTTGAAATCCCAGTGAATTGATAGATCTGAAACCTGTAATAATACGAGTGAGATTCTATCCGAATTATTTTGTCCGCCTCCGTGGTGTAATGGTTAGCGTGTTAAGCTACCGTGCTGGAGGTCTTGGGTTCGATTTCCAGGGTAGGGGGGTGAAAATAAATATTAGTGATTTTACACTTGAATATTATTTTAATATTACCCTGGACTGTTCTCTGAAGCGCAGGAGTAATCGCTTTACCTTCGTGTAAGTAATGATCAACATAAAACTGCTTCGGTACAATGCAGTGACCTATGCACCATTGGGTACGATTATGGGTTAGAAGAAGAACATTCATCATTTGCCTGCCTAACTGAAATACCATATTTACATTGATTTTGATATTTACACAAGGATTATTCACATACATCCCCGTCGCTGTCTGTTAAAATTTCAGTTAAGTGATAAACCTTTAATCGAATAAAAATTCGTATAAGATTCTTTCCAAATTATTTAGAGTACTAGAAAATTCCCAGTATCAACAAAAAAATACTTTTAATCTTTATAAAATATAACAACTTTGTTTTAACCACTTTTTTGGTACACTTTATCCAACCGGTTTCGACAAGAACCTTGTCATCATCAGGGTTTATGTACTTAATTCTTAAACATTGAAATACTCATACAATCTGTTTCGACAAGGTTTTTGTCGAAACCGTTTGATAAAGTTTAACAATAAAAAGTGGTTAAAACAAAGTTGTTTTATTTTATAAAGTTT
This sequence comes from Brachycentrus maculatus, assembly GCF_059751285.1. Classification (NCBI taxonomy): domain Eukaryota; kingdom Metazoa; phylum Arthropoda; class Insecta; order Trichoptera; family Brachycentridae; genus Brachycentrus; species Brachycentrus maculatus. The sequence continues at coordinate 800,194 of NW_028280847.1, read as the reverse complement.
ATATAATATGCCACAAAGTATCTGCGAAAAACATTCAAGAAAAATGATTTTTGGTTCATACAATTATGATAATTTATTTTTTTAATTCATTTACATCAACTAAAGTCATTGATGATAAATTAATATTAATTATGAAACAAAGTTAATGTCAATAAATCATAAACTGTCCCGAGTTGAACTTTTCACCACCCGAGCGTCAAATTTCTAAAAAATAAGACGCTTTCTGAATAACGTGACGTAGTAGACGATTTGCACCCCGAAAGCGTCATGTGACGTCACGAGAGTGATACTCGCGCCGCCCTTGAAACTTTTCACGATAAATGTATGCAAACTCCGTAGTGTTTCTTTGTCTGCATAATGAGGTAGTCTGTCTACCGAGGCGGGCGTTCTGCTTTACCCAACTTTGTATTTTGATAATGTTATCGAAATAGCCGAGTTTGGAATCAGATCAAGTAATAGAATTACATTACTGGCAACTTATTTTTAAATCCATTTTTTAACTCTGAGTTTTAAGTACGTTCATTGTATTTTGTTATATTTCTCTCGTTTTCTCATTTTTAAACAATTTTTAATGTTTCTTTTATAGGAATTTACTTTTTTCGAGTTCTCTACAGCGAGTCTGGTAAAAAGGAAATTAAAAAAACCTTTTGCTGATTAACTTAATTCGCTTAGCTAGTGCGTTGATTTATGTATGTTAAGTACAGTGAAATAAAACACATCTTACGCATAAAAAAGTTTCTAGAGATATGTAAAACAACAAAATAAAATAATGCTTTATTTTTTTTAGCTTTTTAGCTTTTTTATACTTGTACGCATTGTCTAAAATTTTTTTACGTATTTCTTAGAATCTGAACACTAATTTAAATAAAGTAAAAAATAATTAGAAACGTGAATTTTGTTTTGGTTGTTAAAAATTATGTGTGAGTCGATTTTATTCAACAATATTATCCATGAAATTTTCAGTCGATACGTTTGCTTGTCAAATACTACAACATCCAAAATCTAGTTAACCGTCATGAACTACCATCTCCATACTGGCACATTCCGCACTCATACCAATTTCCGTCATATTTCGCGTACCCATACATATATGCACACACCAACAGCGTGTTATCTCGTAAGCTTATCTCAGGATTTGGGGTGCATCTCATTATAGGAACTTCGAGCCACCCTTACTTCCCACTTCCTTGCGCGTGCACATCTCTCTCACTGCCGGGAAAAGGAAAACTGTAGAAAAATGGAATTCCTCTAAATCGTAAGTATAGCTTCATATTTCGTGATGAAATCTTTCATCATTCACCGCGTACTTATTGACAGTTGTATTGAAAAACAAATTTCTCCTCTTTGTAAAACAAAAGCTCTTCAACTTTCTTTCACAGTTACAAGTAATTTGTAACGAATAATACACGCGAGTAAAAGTATGTTTAAAATACCTTTAGGTACGTTGTTTTACTAGCGCATATTTTAAAATATAAAATAATCGTACGAAGTGAATTATTAATATCAAAACAATATTTTGAGAATTCTTTAATTGTAGTTTTATTCTTTAATCATTGACGTGCATTTATATCTAATTTAAAAAATTCATTTGGTTAAATAAAAATAAAATAGTAAATTTATAATGTAACTATTATTATATTAAGTAAAAGGTACTTAAAGAGGGCATTTAAGTAAATAAAAATCATAATTTTATTTTTCTGTAACTAATTTTCCAAACAACGTATAAATTATACCATAAAAATCACGTTTAAATAAGCTGATAATTATAACAAACTGCTTATATCAATTAAAATGATTAAGTTTTAAATAAACAAATAAATTATAAATATTAAATTAATAAATCTATAGACGTCAAGCAAAAAACAGAAAATATTTCAATAATAAACGCGTCATTTTTACATGGCTGAAACTAGTTATAGGGATTCGAAATATGTTACTAAATATTTTAAAGATTTTTCTTTCGACACATGTACCTGAATAAAGACCTTTTTATTTAGCTTTAAAGATTCTAAATAATGAATTTAAATATGCCAATTTTCGGGAGCGATGCGCGATCCGCAAAGCTCAACATGTCTTTTTGTGTGTAAACGCTTTTTATGGATAATTACAAGTGTGTCAATACCTACATCATATGAGCACGAATAGGTCCTAAGAATAGTAGCAGTCGCCTATGGTAGCGTGTAGTTGGCTGTTCCCAGTTGCCACACACTTGTACGTCATCCCCGCGGAGAGATTCTTGCTCTTCTGTAAATTCGCACAGAACGTGATGTGAATTTTAATTCAGCTCTATTGATCCGCGCCAGAATGACATTTCTACAGACTCACTACATAGTGAGTACGAATACGACTATCGAGCCAAATCTTCTGAAAACTTTTCATTATTCGATTACTTTTTCATTTTAAGCATAAAGTTTCTTCAAATTTGCTTTGTATTAAGAGCGGAAGTCATTTTTTATAAATTTATTATCCACTGACATGTATTTTACAGGATTTTAGTATTGTGGACACTTAGTGCCGAGGTATTAATTTGTGCAAGGGTAGTCATTTATTAATGAATTTTGACAAATTCAAAGTAATGGTTTTTTAAATAAAGTAATGTTGGCTTGGGTACAAGATGGTGGTAAATGGGTGTTCGTGGCACAAGTAGTTGTTTTTTGTCCCCCTGCATAGTGATGTGGTTATCACATTTGGCTACCATGCTGGAGGTCATGGGTTCTATTCCCAGTAAGGTGAAAAATAATTGCGTCTTCAAGTCAAAATGTGATCACTCAGACGTGTGATGTATGATAGGTGTTAGATTGGTGAAATAAGGAATGAATGCTTAGCTTAGATAAGTATTATCAAAAAAAGAGAAGGGTTCGTTGAAATTGGTTACATGTTTTATGAATAACTGAGAAAAGAACAGTACAATAAATATACGAGGTGAGTGTAGTTGGAAATAAAAAACAGCAATAACGAGGAAAAAAAACTTTCTAGTGGACAAGTCAGAAGTATGAATACTCGGCGAGGAGATGCACGAGTATAGAAGAGACAAATAATGTTTTCAAAGTCAGAGTGGTGTGGCGTTCTATCTTTTATGCCTGCTTCTTCATGGAAGCGGTATGATGGTTAATTAGTTAGTTAAACATGACGCGGAAAGGGAGTAATATGTAAAATAGTTCATATGTTACTATGGATAAAGCAAAATAATATTATATTAAACAAGAACGGAATTTAAAGGTTATCATGTAATTTGACAAGTATTTTGAAAGGTGAATAGTTTTATAAATTTAATATTGACTATGGACTGTAAATTAGATAAACTTTTGACTATTGGATCTCGAAAAAAAAACAATTCATATTGCAACTGTTTTTACATGTTTTTTAACGGAAAAAAAAATACAACTCCAAAAACTCTCTTAGTTATAAAAAATTATTAACATTTCAACAAAACTTTTAGTTACTTTAGTTAACTTTTATCTATTTTAAGGTCCTTAATTTATTACTTACTTTTTTATGCTTGTCATAACAGTATAACTTTTTCAAGGTGTTAATCAAAATAAATTCTTACTTTGTTATAAAGGAGCAAATTTTTGGTTAATGACGAAGGATATTTTCTGAATTAAAAAAAATATTAACAGGAAAAAAACACTTTAAATGTGAAACGGTATTTTTGTTAAAGTTTCTGTTGTTTTATCAGTTAATTTTGTCGATTTTGGTAGTATGTTATGAAAAACGAAGAGAAAAGAGATTTCGAAGTTTTTACCGCACGTACTCATAGTGTATACATTTTCCGACGAAATAACATCTCTCAGACATTGCTTTCAATTTGATATTTATTTGAGTAGAGATGCTAAATGATGGGTTATTTAACTTATCGATATTACCAATTGAAAAAGATGTGGACTAAGTACAGGAATAAGATAAAAAAAATTAGTCAATATCCAAAGTATCTTCACATAGCAATAGTGCTTTCAAAAATAATTAATTTAGTACCTACATAAAATGCTCGTGTAATTGTATACTTAAAATAAACAGAATAATTTTTTATTTTTGTTATATTTAATAAGTGAACGAAGAATAGTGTTCTAGTAAAAAAAAAGAGTGCAACCAACTACAAAGTAACTGTCGAATCAATCAATTACCTTATACTGCATTTCTTAGGACAAAAACACGATGCATATTTACTTGAAAACAATTACTAAAATGAATAAGCCACCATATAAAATGTTTTTTCGGTGCACATAAATATTGAATAAGTGGAAAGTGTGTTGCTACTGCTTCCTGCCTACATCGGGATATGTTTGATTCCATTAACGGCACTTCTTCTCCATGAATCTGTCTGCGATAAATCGTTGGCCGGTCCGTATATCACAGGAGCACAGCGGCCCCACGGATAATGTGTTTTATTGCGGCTACTTTCTCTCACCCCACGATGCCCGCAGTAGTTTCCCTTTAGCTTCAGCTTTTCCTGACCAGACGAACCGCAGGCCGACCCTGCCCAGACAATAAGTCTTCTCCGAGCCTGTTGCGTGTATCCCACTAACACTTTCAAATACCACTAATCTACATACATTATGTAGATATCTTGTACGGAATAATAAAGATCACTGATAATCTATTCATGTTTCAATCTATTTATAAGCAATTCAATCAAATCGTACAATATACATTATGTAAATTTTCATTACTGGATAAATCATGGGTTCCTTTATAATGGAGATTTCCCACATAACTTTCAAGTTAAACATACTACACTAAAAAAACAATAAATGCGTCTGGATGATTAGATAAAAAAATTGTGGATCGATGGCAATCGTGCTTTAATAATTATAGAATATTCGTATGACTAAATGGTATATCTATACATATATGAGCACGTTAATCAATTCCCAATTCATAAAATGTAACACAGAATCTTCTTTCTCTAAATGTGTATGTATGTACGTTAAGATGGAATTAATCTTTTTTTTTATATTCAATGAATCATTTTTTATTGCACATACTTATTTAAAAACAAAAAGTATGATATTTCGGTAATATAACGAATATTATTTTTTGTATTTGTTATATTTTTTCTGTAACTTCATTCATTATTATATCGTAACTGCTAAATTACTGCACTTACCGTTCTCTACATATAGTATACACGTACTTGCGTATATAATGTTAACATAAACAAAACAAGAAAAATAATTACTTTCTGCTTTTTGTTATAAAAAAGACAGAACCTCTGCGAAGTAAATAATTCATTCCTATAATCGCCAAAAATCAGTTTCATTTCTTTACCCCATTCAACGAATGAATTTAACATTTTGTTTTCAAAAATAAAAACATGTTAACTACAATGCCATTCCCACAGTTTAGTATTAGTTGACACTGTCCTTTCTAAGAAGGTTGAACAATGACCTGTAAACGTTTAAAAATACATATTCGTACATACCTAGAGGTTATCAAGGTAAACATCATGTGTCTTTTGGTAATAAAACCATACATATATTTAAAAAGTAATATGTATTTCAAATCAAACAAAAAAGTTTCAAAAAAATTCCCTAGGTTTATTTGATTGCTCGGAAAATTTGTGTTCAAAAATGATTTAACTCGTAACTTTTCTATAGTTTATTGTTGATGGGAGGCTGATATTACCGGACAAAGCTTACTATAATCATTGTCACCTGTGTTTATTCTATGTAAATGTTCACCACTGCGCATCCTACCTTTACGGGTTCACGGGTATATAGTATCATCATAAGGCTATATCCGGTCCCTGGGACAAATGTGTCCACATCCCGCCCACAGCTGACCACCGGACGTTTATCGCTAGGGCGCTGTGACCTCTGAACTCCGCCCATTACCCGCGATTATTTTCGGGGGAAAATGGACACTTTTAGGGAAACAATAAGGCCACCCCAGAAGGGAGAGCTTTTGTCGTACATATGTTTGGACTCAGATGTTGGTAATTGTTTTCACGACGCATTTTCTATTGGTCATTTTCTATTCAGTATAGCTCGTATTTTATAGTTTTATCATTCTTGATATTCTGATATTCTTATTTGATAACAATATTTAATATTGAGACAACATATTATTTTTCGTAAGTATAAATGATTTTTAAACAAATTTAATTCAAAATCATGTAATGATTTCGAAAATATCGAAATTAAAAAATAATTACAACAACGCATATCAATGAATAGATTTTTTTAAAACTAACTACATTCAGACTCCAAACTGAGACATTGATGCTGAAATATAGTAGGTTTCCATATAGTAGGTGCCGAGGACCAGATTTGAGTAGTGTTCAGTCAATTACGTGGTGAATATTACAAGTGTATAAAGTGATATCTTAATCCTGCCTATGACAGGTCGTAAGCTCAGTAAATACTCAGATATCAATATTCTTCTTCGTCTTTGTAGAGCTATCAATATGAGACATAGTACTCATATATTGGTCAAAGTTTGCACTAAGAATAACAGGCTGGTTAGTAAAAGAGTGGTGGATCATATACATAAAGCTTCTGGTTCTAGTCATAGAGTGGGCCGTATTTTTCGTTTATTTTATAATGAAAAATAATAAAAACGACCAAAAATAATAATCAAAAATTTATATTCTGCAATTTAATATGTGTATGTATATATATATATATATATATATATATATATATATATATATATATATATATATATATATATATATATATATACATATATATATATATATATATATATATATATATATATATATATATATATAGGGTCCGCCATCTAAAGTTTTTTTTTTCAACTAGTGTTTATTTCGTGAATGGTAACACTTAGCTCATGTCTGATTTGACAGATAATTAGTTTTATCCTTCCGCTAAGCGAATATGGTTGTGTATACGCTTGAACAACGCTGGGAAATATTGCGACATTCGACTTACAGAAGATGCCGATTTTGCCAAAAAAATCATCTTTTCGGATGAAGCTCATTTTGATCTTGGCGGGTATGTAAACAAGCAAAATTGTCGTATTTGGGGCACAGAAAACCCGCACGCATACATTGAAAAGCCGGTACACCCAAAACGAGTCACTGTTTGGTGCGGATTTTGGTCCAGAGGCATAATTGGGCCATTTTTCTTTGAAAATGAGCAAGGAGTGGCCGTTAGTCAATGGCGATCGTTATCGGGCCATGTTGAACGGATTTTTGTTCACAAAAATTGAAGAGGAGGATATTGGCAACATTTGGTTTCAACAGGACGGCGCTACGTGCCACACAGCCGAAGCTACACTCGATGTTTTGCGCCCCATTTTCAAAAAAAAAATGTTATTTGGCGGACCCTATATATATATATATATATATATATATATATATATATATATATATATATATATATATATATATATATATATCCACGTGTAAATGTTTATGTCAATAATACTTTACAGTGTGAATACACATTAAATAAGAAAAAAACTAAATAAAATGGAGCGTGAAACACCTTTATTAATAATAATATGATAAGAAAATTATAAAACAATAAACATTTCTTAAAGAATGATAGCTTGTTTTTACCCACTAACTCCTTACACAGACTATATGATCTAAAACAAATGTTTTTTGTAGTAAATATACCCAAAAGATAATAAGAAGATGTCACAGTTACCCCTGAGTATAGGGGAGGGTCCAAAGGTCACCTGTCACCTAATTCAGATTGATAACGGAAGTCCAACCCCTAGCCGGAAGCTCATCTCTCCCCAAGATATATTCCTTTAAGATTACTTATTTCTTCTTTACTATTTCCCCTTCTTACATTGGCACTGAACTGTCTCTTCCCTACTACAAGCCCTAGATATTATACTTGTTATAAGGATACAGTGTTGATTATTTATTTTATAAGATTTTTATTTGTTTGCTCACTGCACAGGTCAGCTTTGATGAATAATCATAAGTTAATTTTAAGTGGAAAATAATAAGTTGTTATGCTATAGTTTTATCAATATTAATGACAAACGCACATAATGGACATATTAGATTTTTAATTACAACTTTTTTGAGACCACAATCCAAGCTTATCTTGCTGTATTTTTTCCATTATTTTGATAATTCATTACCAAAACTGCCGAAACAATGCAAACATATAAATTAAAACAAGTAATGAATACAATCTTTTTTAAACTGATTCTAACACACGCATTTTCATTGTGTCGAGTTAATATTCCGTCAAATAAAATAATACAAATATGTAAATAAATCAGTAAAAAATAAAATGCAGTACTAATAGCATGAATGTATGAATCTAACCCATTATCAATTCTTCACTTCACATGATAGTTTGATTCGACGGAGATTTAAGTTTAAGTAAATGTAACGTTTCTAAAATAATGTCGCATTTTATACGCTAATTGAATTATTTGATTTAATTACATTTCTATGTCTTTTTTAGTATAATTATATTATTATGCATAAAAAATGTGAATTAAGCGGTTCAATTATGTTACGCCTGAGATATTTAATAGTACTTGTATTACTTTTTAATGAGTCGTGTTGATGTACTAAATCACGCCAATTAGTCTAAATTTCACACTCGTCTAGTTATAATACGCATTATTTAATTCGTGTACTCGTACAAATGCGATTAAACACAAAGCGTATGGGTTTATATGGCTTTTTATTAGGTTTTCGGCAACATTTTGACTGTGTCTAGTTTTGATTTCATCAATTTATATCTGCCCTTTTATATCGGAATTCTATCCAATTAAACGCAATGGTTTTGTCGGTGTGTTTTTAGTAAATACAAAAAATCGTCGGATGAAAGCAGCAGTGGCTCACAATAATATCTGACATTGAGTGAGCGCTTCCTCTACGTAAAATCACTGAACTAATTCATGTGAATGCCCCGCAAACAAAAAAGTGTTAAAAGAACAATTAATTTGGAGCGCCATTAGCAATTACTGGCGCATTTCTGGTCCGGCCGAACGATCCCAAATTAGGGGAGGCAATTATAGCTCAATGATGATATCAAAAGGAAGCTCGAACGGTTATGCGGCGATTGTTACGAAATTTCGTTTCGGTCACCGTACAATGTACTGTGACAAGGCGTTGACATCGGCCAAGTGATATCTACACCGCTACCGTGAGAAATAATGTTATGGAATAGAAATTCACGAAGCCATTACGTACTAGTTTTGGTAATCACCTTTTGATGAAAACGACTGTACTTTTCGAAACTCGTCGTGTATAATGAAATAAAACTCAATAAGCGGTAGGTACTACACAAGTATTTAATTATTTAAATAATAAACTTGTCATTCCACAAAACTAATGCCGAATCAATAAAAAATATCATTACATATACGAGTGCATTTTAATGACAAACTCATTTTGTATGTTTGTATAAGCTAGAAGTGTTTTATTTTAAATAGAAAAATATATTTACTTCAAATTCTGTTAATCGATAATAACAATAGTTTCAATTTAAACGCTGTCAGCGATCACTTTATTTTTCCAACTTTCGTCAGAAGACTAAATGACTACTTAGACGCGTGTACACTGTACAATAAGAGTGGTGGAACGCAACCTGTATTTTGATGAAAAAAGATTACGTTAAATACATCATATTACATATTTACAGCATCTACTTGAATATATGGAGGTACATATTTAATACAAAGTAAAAAAAATGATTTTGTGAGGCGAATGGTGAATCGTTGAAACGTGTCTGTAAATGGTAGGTGCTGTCTGTATGCAATGGTCGGCTGGTGCGTGTCCAGCGACGAGACATACAATGATACAGGGACGGGCTGATCAAAGGGAGTCGCAGCCTCACACCTCCCTTCTTCCGAGTACCTCTTCTCCTGGTGGCGCGAGAGTGACTGCGGAGACCGCCGGCGAATTGGTTCCACTCGGCGATGGCATTGTAGCTATCAGCTCTTCACACCCGTCCGACAACAATCGATTTGCCTCATTGTTGTGTGCCATTTTATTGTTTTAGCTTTTGCCGCGAAGAATTCCACCAGCGCGGGAGACACGAGCCACAGTTCCGAGAGGGACACGAACCGCGGATGGTTCTAGAAACGACTCATTGTTTGGATACCTGTGTACGATGAAAACTTCCGAGAATCTTCGCGAAAGATTCCTTTTCAAAGAAGTCATTTCGTGAGGATCGGACGCGAGTTTTGTGATCTCTAGAATCATTTAAATTTTAATAGTGATTTAACTATGAAGTTATTAGGATCAACGTACTTAAATATGTATACAAATTCTACATGGATATTATATATTTTATTTCAAGTCAATGTACTTTTTTTAGAATGTTTTGTTTTAATATTTAAAATGAAGTATGATCATTGAATACGTATAAATGTGGGAGTTTTTATTTTCGGAATACTAGAAACCCTTTGGCCTAGGTGACGTTGTCCAAGACATAAGGACCTATAACCTGAGGACGAGGAGAGCTTAACCCAGCAGTCTACAAGGGCAATAAGCTGGGATGAGCCAGGAAGAAGAAGAAGAAAGGCTTCGAAAAACCTTTAAGTGACCAATCGCTAATTTTCAGGAAACGGAATAAGTCATGTTGCAACATATTTTTTTCCATATTAAGTTGGAATACAGTCTTGACAATACTTCAATATACCTAATAATGCTCGTCAATATGACTACGTAATAAAGTCAAAGTACTCCACATGTGTTTCCTGAATAGTTATTTGTCACTCACACATTGGCTGGCGAAATTCGATAAATAAGAAAACGATAAGTGCGTATTTATGACAGGTATGTACTCGATTTAAACAATGATTGCAAATATCTGTTATGTATAGTTGAAATGCAAAAGAATAATGGAAACATTACAAGTAAATATGTTCTATGGAAATCGATCTTATTATACGAGTATCGTGCATGTTATTAATGTGTACCGTAAGTTTAAAAAAAAAGATAATTGTCCTGTCATTGTTTTCTATTACTCGAATCGATCCCAAAGGGTCGATCTAATCAAATCATTAAATAAACCCACGTACCACACATGTCAGATAGTGAAAGTACTTACTAGCCCAGGAACCCACCAGGCGGGAATATTTATAACAATATACGGGAGCACTTACAGTAATCACTGGTAGAGAGTGATGGCGGAACCTGCGCTCACTACAAAGTTCTAAGGCAAAGTTGCTCTGATCCAGGTATCGAGTCGAGTGTAAGAGTAGAGAACGCAAGACTCGACTATTATCAAGCCAGACGGATCGAAATTAATCTGTAATCATGCCAATACAGGAAGTTTTCATTGTAATCATATGTAATCAATTGTGTTTTATATCGGTTTTTCGTTATAAATAATTTTACTCGTGTTTTTATTGGATAATGGCCGACTGGGCACATGTCTACGAGTTCCGATAAAACATGTCTAGGTATAATATTAAATATCATATGTGTACAATAAAACCAATAAAAGATATCTCTAGTTGACGTACAAAAAATCAAATTACATGAATATCTTTTATTATTTCCATTATAAATTTTAACGACAGAAAATAAGCTATTTAATTGTTTTTTTTTTTGAATATTGAAAGCATTAACTGTGTGGATTGCCTGCCAGTTCAGATTTATTACGTATCCATTAAACCCTTAAGGGCGAACTCGCAAACTTCAAATACAGAATGCGAACGACCACGCTAGGGGTCGGTCGTGATTCAGCAATCGAATTTAAAAATAAATGAATTAGAATAAATTGGAATAATTTAAAAAATATATATTTTGAAAAAAAAAGTTCGTTTTTTTTAAATCCTTACCAATCACTATCTCTTTTCTTTTGAAAATCATTTGTTTATTTCAGAAAAAAACTTTTTTTTCAATACAAACCGTATTTCAAACAAAAAAATTAACCACGTCAAATGTTACCTGAGTTAAAAGAAAATTTAGTTTAAACATCGTATTACCTTAATTTACTATAAAACTTACATACGTAGCACATTTACAGGTCATTATTTGACGGCTGAATTTGTTGTTCGATCGGTTCACTTGGTTATGTAAATTTATGTTTAAATGTTTTAAAAACTCAACTACAAATTTCTTCAACAAAGAAATCAGTTAAAATGATGTGTTTTATTTTGCGAGAATATGTCAGAAGTCAGATGGAAGTAAAAAGTGCATAGTGTATAATACGTAGAGATGAGGTAGCCAGTCTTGTAGACATCAAACACTGTGATTATCGTTTAAATTTGTTGTGGCTGTTGCGGCTCCCGGTGTTGCCCGTATGTTTAATGTTTATAGCGTATTATAGACCCGCGCAGTAGCTGCGCACATTGCCGAGGATTTAAGATTGATGCACAGTCCGTTCAATTGAGAGAAAAAGATCCATACACTTTTTATTTTGTCTTGTTTAAAAAAATATATTTAGATTTATTTCAATTTAAACTTATCATATCATTTTATGATAAACCTAAGTACATATTTGATAATTTTGTAAAAAATAGCTTACAATACAATTATAAAGTACAAGAGTACTGAACAAAGTGTAAGACCATATTTTAATTATGAATCGCTACCCTCAAGCATGACATTAAAAAATGCCTACAAATTAAATGTTACTCACACTCATAGGATATTTATAAAAGAGCGATTTTAAACCATTGTTTGCTTCTTATTAGGAACCATGTAAAAATTTAGATACTTTTTGTTGAAATCACAAATTATTAGCCAATAATATGTATTATAATATGTTTTAAGCATAATACAACTTTAAGAGTACAGTTACTTGAAAAAAATATATAAACTAAATAACAAACACAATCAGAATCCATTTCAAACTAAAAACGAAAATGAATTTCAAAAAAGTATGCGTATTTACAAAAACAGTTAATAGTTATTCCTGAATACGTGAATTGTATTTTTTTACTAATGTAAAATTTAAGTAGACATAAAGAATAAAAGTGAATAAAAATAAAACGAAATACTATCTCGCTTTCTTTCTTGGTGATTGTATAGTTGCATTCCACTTTCAAATAAATTGCTCCAATAATAATCATCGATTCCTTCCTTTTCCTTCCAATCGAACCATCCCGTTTAATAATAATCTACACGGGCGCTACGCCTTCCTTCGGATCAAACACTTGCATATTATACACACTGTGGCATTAAAGCTACCGAGAGTAATTTGCTTTATCCTTTCTCGGCCAGAAAATGAATACGTCCAGTAACAATAATGAACTGTAACCAAATACCACGCATTAAATTTAATATTGATTGAATCAAATAATTTAGGATACATGTAATTGATACAGTAGCCGTATGTTATGGTAAAATAATGGTCAAACTTAGTATTCGGGATGTTATTACGTTCGGTCTGATTATACACTTTTCTTGGTTTCATTGATTGGGTTTATTGACTGAGTACGTCGGTAATGAAGGTACGTACGAGGATATTAGTTCCGTAATTATTATTTTACTGGAAAGCAGTAACTGAGATACGGTGAGTACTATCGAACTCAATAAAATATTTTAACCATTTTGTTAAAATATAATATTTGTTCTGTTTTATATGTATAATTTACTCCGTTTCTATGATAAGAATAATTAATACGTTGAATATGCTTTGATTATTTTATTTTTTTGCATATTTCACCTTTGTGCCAATTTTTTGTACAAAACTTTTTTAAAATCAACTCTTTATTACGAATTTCGGAACTTTTTTGGTTTTAATAACGATTTTATTTTTACTTTGGAGGATAATTCGGACTTTCAAGCGTTTTATGTTATGTTAATCCACCAATAGCCTAATATGCACATATGCTGGCGTCAGAAGGGTATTTAACAATTACATATTGCGAGAGTCATTTCCAAAATGGTTTACACTGCAACTATTTTAATTGCTTTTCTGTATGCACTAAAAGGCATTCGCGTATTTTTAAACATTTATTTTCCGTTTTTCCTGGCCTATACTTCAAGGTGTAGTGGTTATCACCTTTGAAGAGTCTAGCTAGAGAAAAAAATACCAATAACTTCTAGTCAGATACCACTACGAATAATAATTCCATTAATTCTAGTCCTAGTTTCTAGGCCTAAATAAATGTGTCAGTGATGTAAATTATCACAATTGCAGCTATGCTCCTCTTAAGGCAACATTTAAATAAACTCAGGTGACGTTTTTTTTAGAAGATATGATTTTTTCTTATAACACCGTTTTCGTATTGAAAAGAGATGTTTTTCTTCGAAATAATTATATGGTTAGAACGACGTGTTTCCTCTTCGCCGGTTGGCCGGCGAATGAGTTCCGTCATTGCGAATATCCCCTTAAGTAAAGCTCGTGATCATTATGTACACTAAAATGTTTTATAATAGTGAGTAATCGCAATATTGTAACAAAAATCTATCTTTTGTAATATGGGTGCCAATTTCATGAACGTCAAAAGATCAACCTCAGGTTTCTTCCACTATTTTCATATTGGAATACCACATTTCTTCCCCTTTCTCTGCATCCCAGTCTCGCCCGCCACCCTTCTTTATGGGCTGTACGTGAAAATACGAACACAACTCGAGGTATTCACTTCATATATGCAAGTATCATTTTCACAGTAATATAATATTTCTAAATATTGACCAGTACAATTAGTCTTTACCGATTAATGTAGCAAAAAAGTTGTGCATTGCAAGTGAATTGCAATATTTATTTATTAATTGTACATATGATATAAACAATAATACACAATGGATGATTATTGCAAATCCCTTAGCTTATATATTTCACTCTTAATTATGGGCAAACTAACAAAGATCGTTCGCATACATTTTCATAATATTTCAGAACAATATTTTTTTATATACATCCGAAACTTATTTTTTTCCTGAATTTATTTTTAAATCATTATTTAATCACGAAACTTACATAGATCAACATAAATATTACATGAAAGTACACCATAAAAATAACAAGGAATAAAAAATCAATAACGGTTTTCGACGATAATAATAACACTATAATTTGACATGGACTACATAATACAATAAAACATTGAATTTTTGTCGTTCAGAATTTAGTTTTACTTTTAAAAAATATTAAAAGAAAAAAACAATAACTTTTATCTAAACAAAAATATTCACAAATTTTTAACCTACTATTTCTGAACGAATTTTGATTTGATAGATTATTTTTCAATTGAGTGAACGACATTTAAAACATAAAATATTTTTTTAAAGCTTCTTTACATCTCACCAATAGATGTCTCTAGTGAAGTTCTAGTGATTTTAGAACAAGGTTTCTAAATTGGTTTATATATATAGAACTTCCAAGAATTTAAGTAGTGTGGTTGTCAATAATGGGTAGAATTGGTGAATGTTACACGTGTGTAAAGTGATCACTTAAACCAGCCTATGACGGTCGTCAGCCCCGTAAATGCCCAGATTTCCATATTCTTCTTCATCATTGATGAGATGTCAAAAAATAATATGAAAATAACTTCTGCAATTGGAGATAATCCAGATTTTGTGAACAAGTATTTGGACACACTCAAAATGTTGTATTAAAAAAAATTGTTTACTTTAACTTTGACAAGTCGAAAAAAAAACATGTATTGTAATTAGGAACGATCAAAATTTGAAATCGGTTTGCATCAGTTCAAGACATTGCTCCCAACTTCAGTTTGTTTAATTTCGCTCGAACTCGTTCAAAATCCCATTCATTTAAAATAAAAGGCATTTAAAAAAAACTTTTTTATTTTCATTTTAACACTGCTGATTGTGCATAGTATTTATTTTTCTCGATCGTAAACTACGATAAATACGATATGCAAATGTTTCACTCAGTCTAGGGCTTTATAATATTATGTTGATGTATTCAAGTGAAAACCGTCGATTAACATATTGACCTAGTGTGCATGGGTCCACTGACATCGGGAATTAATCATTTCAATAAGACGAAAGAAATATTCCTCAATTGTACTGTTAATATTTCTTAATTGTAATATTACTTACTTCCAGGGTCTGGTTGTTTTTTTTCGTGTTAACATAAAAAGCTATAAAAAATAAGCTTGGCGATCAGCATTTTAATGAATTTACATACACTAACTAACTAACCATCACGCCACTTCCCCGCAAGGGTAGGCGGAGAGAAAAGAATGTCACACCACTGTCTTTGAAAACATTATTCGCCTCTTCCACATTCACGCATCTCCTCATACATACCCCTTGATTATTACGACTCCTGACTAGGCCGCTTTCAAGTATTTGACATACCTGATCTTGCCAAGTTTATCTCAGTCTTGTGCTAATTTTTGAAATTACATTCAATTCATAAATTTGTTTTTCCTTACTACATAGCTCCACATGTCCAAACCATCTCAACACACCTTTCTTAATTTTATCTATTCACATGCACAGATAGATAAAAGTACTTTTTACTCTTATATTTATTTTATATTGCTCTGAACTGGTACCTGAAACGCAAGGCTAATTGCCTTTTCTTCCTTGAGAAGAAGAGGACATACTAATATAACTAACAAATACTAATCAAATACGAACGCAGTATATATTTTTATCGGCAGTGTTAAACTAGTACGAGCACAGATATGCACCCCCGAGTTCTGTAACCATTACTGCTATTCTCTTTTCCGTACCCACTCTACTATTCTCCTCTAGATCCTTTTCCATATTACATAGCAGTAATGCTCTCTAACCCGACATTCTTCGCTCACGTCAACCGTATTTAAAAAAAATATTCCACTTATAACTAAATAATCTGTAGCGATAATGTCGACACCGCGCATTGAATGCGGATGGAGGTAAAAAAAGTAATACACACTAAGAATTTCATTGGTATTTATATAATAATGCTTTTCATAAATAAAATGTTTTGAGCATTTTTAATCAATATTATTAAAAATACTAAATCAATTAAATGTTAAATGCCTTGAACACACCTGTTGTAAAGGTTAATAAAATAAAATAACATTTTAAGTTATTTTTTTAAGCGCATGTCTGCTGTGTATAAAAATAACACCTGATTTTTTTCGGCACTAGTCCCGAATTGTTTTGCTGTTATTAATAATCCTATACATGACGTAGATGAGTAATGACAATGGAAGGCGGATCAGACGGAAAGTTAAGGGAACAATAGTGAGACAATAATAATAACATCCAGCCAGCACAAATCACATTAAGATTCAGCCTTTTTACAATCGATCTGGAGCGATTTACCTGTGTGACTATCTTGTTACTTCTGGACCGTAATTTCCTTGTCTCGTGCAATATTCAAACTATTTCATTAATGTTAAAAATTCATACGAAGTACTTACTAAAAAAACCTTTATGATTTCAAAGTATGTCATAGTGTGGAACGGAAGGTCTGCTGAAAGTTAAAAGTCCGGCGTCTCCAGAGGAATTTTACGTGATTTTCTCCCAGCAATGAACAAATGCTATGAAGTTTCTAATTAGCCTACACTAGATTGTCCCTCCTGTTTCCAACACAGAATAAAATAAAACATCTTTTTTTAATTAGAAGAAACAAATATTCCACTTTATGATGTACATAATAAGCAAGGTAAATAGTAAATGAATTCACCATCTAAAAAAAGTATGTCGTAGTAAATTTCGTTGAAATAACATAAAACATTTTTATTATACATATTTGAATAAAGTTGTGGTATCGTGGTTAAAATCATAGACTTTCTTTAACAACTTAATTTTTGTCTTTGATCACAAGTCCTTTAAGTTTACCTGGAAATACGATGTTAATTAAATATCTAATATATAGAAAAATGTGCAGCTTATTAATGCTCCCAAAAATGTTTATGGTTTTTATACCGGTCACCCGTTAGTCCATACGCTTTCCACCATAAATTATCTATCATTTAAATATAAGTTATGACAGAAGTTACTAGTCATTTCACCTGATTTGTTTACCGATAGGAATCTGAGTAAATGTGAATTTATTCAACAATTTTTTTTTATTAATTTAATTAAAATATGTATTTTTTTAAAATAAATACGACATTTAAATTAAAATTTTACAAATAGAAGTTCTCGTAAATAAACACGTTAACTTGTTATTACACGAAGTTTATTCATAAATCCAAATAAAGTTAATGATATCACACGATGTTACTACAACAAAATCAGGTTCACTAAGCGTTTAGTTATTCGGTCGTAAATTGCATATAGTATTTAAATATGGAGGATTCCAAGTCCAATAAGTGTAAGTCGCTTTTTTTAAATGGACGTAATACATATCCACCTAATACATAGAAATGTGAACTATCTTTTATTGCCTAAAAAGTGAACGCGATTATTTCACAATTGGTTTAACTCTGAAAACAAGGAAAAATAAGTCAAGAGAAGCCTTCATGAACGGTTAATAGAACATACATTTTTGAGGTTGACTCGCCAATAGCTTAGACTTTTGATAAAGGGAACTTTTAATTTTATCCATGCCTTCACACAATACTATTTCTCAGTAATTTTTTTTCTGTCAAGCTGTCAATAAATAAATTAGCATCTTACGATAATTTTACCTTTCCGTACATTTTATCTGATAGCTTACGGATACATCTAAAATGCCAAAACCTATCCTTACCAATTGTCATATCATGTTTTCCTTGGATCTTTTCCTTCTTCCTTCACAAATTCTTACTTGATCCTACTCCCTGTTCGTTTCTGTATCATTTATGTACAATATTGTAATTATATAAAAATTAATTCTGCAACTCCTTTAAATAAATATTTATTACTTTTTGATTATGTGTACAATCTAATGATCTACTCACCAATTGCAAGCACTTTTGAAAAGTTCAAATCTTAATAACTATTAGTCTGTTTTTGGTTGGTTGTATGATATTCCTTCATAACAATAAGACCGCCAATTGATTGTGTATTTCAAAAAGAAGATAATCTATCGAAAACCAGAACTAGATTTTTTAGAAGATAATGAATACCCATAGCTAAGGAAAAAAAAACTCTCAGTAAAATGAATTATTCTAATTACATATTGGTGTAAACCACACAAATATATACTCATACAAATACATACAAATATTTAAATATGTATATCCAAATAAATAACATAATATTGTTTGTTATTTATAAACGTGAAACATATTTTTCATTTAAAAATAACATTGCATCTCTATTTGTTGTGCTTTAAACACATTTCAATATTCAAAACTATACAATGATCATTTGAACATTTATTTTAAAAAAATATATTTCAACCATGTTTTGAAAAATTCTTGACTTACACTAGTTGACTACGGAAGCTTCCATACATGTGTATATTACGTTATGTATTTAAATATAAAATAACAGTGTCATTCCATACAGAGTAAACAATTTATTTATTCGACCAAGTAGCAATTTTATTTATAACTATTTTATTTAAAATACTATTCTTTTACATATTTTTTACTTTAAGGAATTTGAAACACAATATACATAACACAGAAAATTTTATTTTATTGTGTTCTGTCATTTGGATGTAATCACTGAAACAAGTGAATAGAATTTTCATAATATTTTACATTGCAATGTTAAGATTCTTATGGTTATTAGATTTATAGTAAAATAACGAATATAAAAATAAATGTTTTTGGCAAAATGGCAGAAAATTATGTTGACACTTGTCCTGAGAAAACAGTGGTGTTGAAGTGAAACCATCATATAAATAACTATACAGACAGTCATTCAAAGATGACGAGCAATCAGAAATGCAGTTAAAATTACGAAAAAAAACATCCATCGTACAATCCAGATTTGACATTCGGTAATTACTACTTGTTCCCAAAAATTACTAAATATAAACCTACTCTATGGATGTGTTATTTCATAAATAGATTTCTCGACACCATATCTGTATGATGATCATCATCACTATTCAATTAGAAGCTTTATTATTTAATGACTTGCAGAATCATAGAGATAAGATAAAAGGACCAGGAAAAATCCTTTAAGCTATTTTTTTTAAGTGCGCACAATGTATTATTTTTATAATACTTAATGCAAATAACAAATTGTGGACTAAGCCCAGATACATTTTTATGAAAAAAATAGGAAATAATTCCAACTTACACTTATTACAAAAAATCTTAATATTCTCACATCGATGATATTGCTTTAAGATATTAGCCATCATTAGAGATGTTTTTTCTCAAACACTGGATTTAATCCTCGAGGACAATATGTATTCAGATCTATCAAATAAAAATATTGTTCAAAATCAACTGATAAAATTGTTTCCGGAATCACCTAATACAGAATATAAATCGGAAATAATTCTCACCCATAGTCAGAAGGCGAAAGCTATTTACTTCACAAAGTTCTTTACAGATGGCAGTTCTAACTGAGATACGAATGTAATTGTTACAATACTGCAAATATATTTTTTTTTCGAAAATTTGTATCATTTGGGAATTCATGAATAGGCAGAATGGTGAATATATTGATTACCTAAGCCAGCCAATGCCAGCTCGTAAGCTTTATGAGAATTCCCAGACTTACATAATATGTCCTTCGTATCAAAGATGCTCCGTCTCTATTGAGAAACCTTATACATTGTAGTTTGATTAATAGAAAATAATTATTCTTCTGATTGATATACATCCGCAGTAGATAATTACTGGTATCAATTCAAAAAGTCCATCAAATTGACCGTCTTGTTTACACGTTCATTGTTCCTCGATTCCGAAGATCACTGACCCATTCCCGATAGCAACAGACCTGACAGCCTCTTTAGCTGACTGACTAACGACGATCGTCAAATTTCACTTAAAACTAGACACATTCAATACGTCATGGCAGGTCCTGCACCAAATTAATGCGTCAGTCGGACGAGAATTCCTGCACTTCATCTTCGGCGGGAGGGAACGGAACAAATTAAAAGCTTTTAAAACTTTTAAGAAAGTGAACGGAAAAAAAACATCTAGGCGGGACCCCCGCGGGACCCGACGCGTCAGTCAATGCCAGCTAATGTATTTTTCAAATGTTAAAACCCCTGCCTTGTGGCGATTAATAAAGCAGCACCCAGGCCGAGTAAATTTAGTTCGCTCATAAAAAGATAGTTGGTTTAACTTATTTTACTTAAGTAGAAATCAGACATTGTTTCTACCACGTTTGTTACTGTAAACTTTTGATTAGCTGCTCGAGATTCTGGGAAAAATCTTTAATATTCATTATAAATAATCAGTTACTGCTAGTCAAATAACTTCATAATGTTTATACATGAATTATGAAAACACGTAATTAAAATATACAATGTAATTTCGTGAACAATATTTTGATTTGCCAAAATGTTTACACAAATACTAGATATATCCCATTATTATATATGTACTTCAAAATTATTCCCTTCCCATCAATTAATTCAAATCAAGTCTTCATCCGACATTCATGAATCATCTTGTAATTTTGATTTACATATTTTTTCCACAGTTTCTGGGCGTTAAATATAACGCTAAAGCATTTATCACCATATGATACTTATCAATTACACAATTATTGAAAAGCCAAGCAAGATATTTCACTTCAAAATGATATATATTTTGCATATAAATACTTGTTAAAATTATAGAAGAAAGCACAAAACAGCGGTCGGTTATCATGTTTAATAGAAAATATAAACTAAACTCTATAATTAAATTAATTTAAACAGTAACTTCGCCGAATGAAGAAATTACAAAATGAGCAGATTCTTGGCATTAAATGAGTATAATTTATTTTCCAAAGTTTAATGATCTATTTCACTCACTTGACCTGAGGATCACAACAGTCGTTGATCTTCTTCATGCTCGAGCCCCGAGAGAGGGATAGACTGTATCATGTCCGTCGTCTCACAGGTGTATTTATGATTAATTATTCTCTAAACTAGTTTTTGCATCTTCGCTGAGGAAAAAAAATAACACCATTTATATTCCTGTCTAAAGATAATACAAAACAAATAAACATTTGGGAACGATTTTTTTGTATAAATATAATTTGAGAGCTCATATAATAGAAGATAGCTTGTGTTACATTTCAATATAAATTTCTCATAGTATATCCAATTGTCTAAACATTTTTTTTTATTCTCGGTGTTACTAAATTCGTTACCTTTGTCATAGTTAAACGTAATAATATCATGTAAATCTATGGTACCTACTCGGTAAAGATTAAAAAAAATGAATAACCCGCAAAACCTCATTTTTAGAGGCTTGTCTGCAGGTAGGATAGTAAAGATAAGGAAAGTTGATGTAAAAAAATACATCGCAAACACCCAGACCGATTAAAAATATATATTTCTTGAATTCATTTTGCAATGGGCGGGAATCGAGCCCCCGACACCGGTTTCACAGTCGAGGGTCTACGCCACTACCCTTGTCTAATCAAAATCAGATTTTAAAACTTCTATTATTATTTGAGAGAAGTATTACTAAAATATTACTCGTGGATACATATTTGATACATTTTTCATTCAGATTAATCGTCAAGCTGTATAAAAATGACGTATTTTTAATAGGTGTAGTACACGTGATGCTCTGATCAAGTGATGTGTATAAGTAATGATGTTGCCTATAGAGAACAGTGATACAAATATGATTCCATTAGTTCGTTACGTGCTTCTGTGGAAGCTTCCCCAAGTACATATCTGATCACTTCAGTTAGCAATCTCAATCTACTTATTACAGAAGTGTTCAAC
The DNA here is from genome assembly GCF_059751285.1 of Brachycentrus maculatus. Classification (NCBI taxonomy): domain Eukaryota; kingdom Metazoa; phylum Arthropoda; class Insecta; order Trichoptera; family Brachycentridae; genus Brachycentrus; species Brachycentrus maculatus. The sequence continues at coordinate 777,593 of NW_028280847.1, read as the reverse complement.
AGTACTCAAAGCAAAAATATATATTTTTTCCAGCAAAAACAATCGTACCATGTTGTTAGAAAAATACATCCAAAAACATAGTTAAAGTAATGCTGCACTTGTGAGTAAAAATTCTTTTGAATTATTTATATTTCTGATCAGCGGAGAACGAGTCTTCAGTTTCGTATCAGCTTTGTGAGATAACACTATATTTCGAAGAGTCGTTCTTTTTCATTAAAATTTTTATTAATGGAAAACAAAAAATGAAACTTGAAATTTGTGTATATATATATATATATATATATATATATATATATATATACCCATGGTAATCGAACCCGGGAACTCTAGCACGGTATTTAACACTTTAACCTTTGGTGTACGGTGGCGGATACATAAAATTATAGTAATTTAAAAAAAAAAACAGTAACCTTACGAACGTTTAGAAATTGATGAAACGTGATAGTAAGTAATAGTAAAAAAAAATCAGCAACCTTAGCAACTCTAAATACTTTATCTCCTCTGTAAGAAGCAAATTTCATTATTATTTCATCAATTTCAACATGAAATATATAAAAAATATTAGTATAATATACTTGCATACGTTCATTGCCAATTATTTCATAAATCAAAATAAAGATTTTTCATAAGGCGGTTTTTATATCTTGAAACATTACATATAAACATTTATATTATTTTTTGATATCTCATCAAAGATGAAGAAGAATATAGAAGTCTGGGCATTTACGGGGCTTACGACCGTCATAGGCTGGTTTAAATGATCACTTTACACACGTGTAACATTCACCAATTCTACCCATTATTGACAACCACACTACTCAAATTCTTAATAAAAAGCTTCTTTACATCTCACCAATAGATGTCTCTAGTGAAGTTCTAGTGATTCATGAACAAGGTTTCTAAATTGGTTCATATGTATAGAACTTCCAAGAATTTGAGTAGTATGGTTGTCAATAATGGGTAGAATTGGTGAATGTTACACGTGTGTAAAGTGATCACTTAAACCAGCCTATGACGGTCGTAAGCCCCGTAAATGCCCAGACTTCCCTATTCTTCCTCATCTTTGATGAGATATCAAAAAATAATATTAAAATAACTCCTGTAATTGGAGATAATCCAGATTTTGTGAACAAGTATTTGGACACACTCAAAATGTTGTATATAAACATTTATGTATTATTTTATCTATAAGTCAAAAATTAACATTTTACCTCTATGGTAAATTTGTACATTCAACTGAACTATTTTTTATTTCTTTCTTGCACACTTCCCCAAACACTTACTTTATTTTATTTTATTTTATTTTAAACGCTCAATTTAAATGTGAAATCCCATTTCACGCTCAATAAGGGATTGTTTTCATAGTTACATGTGTATATCGTGTTCCTCTCCATTAGCTTCTATTGAGAGCACCTGTAGCCGTAAAAAAATCAATTAGCCATCATTTAGCCCTCATCCAACTATCATTCATCACGTCAAATCAAACAGTCTCTTTTTATAGCCAGCCATTCCTTTGTACGGGTAAATGTATGAAGCCAACTGAAGGCGAACTTTGGGAGGTGTGTATTAGAGTTTAGTAGGCACGGTTTGGAGGATCATGCATCCACAATGGGAGATTTCACGGACCGAGTCTTCACGATGATCTGGTCAATATTTGAGTTTTTGTTCGTGATTTTGATGGTGTTGATCGACACGAGGTACAAGTGCCCGCTTTTTATGGTTAAGATTTTGTCTGGCTTTTTTTATACGCGTAGGGGCGAGGCTTTCGTTAATACAATGTTGTTTGTCACGTGCCAAATCATGCCCATGACAGGTTATTATTTAACTTGACACAAGGCATGATCACTATTTGTCGAATATAATATGATTCGACTATTGTATTTAACAATATTTAGTAGTAATAAATAAAACGTTTCATTTTATGCTTATTATTTTACTAATAATTATTTGTATAAAGTAAACGAAACACCTACTACGGCCTTCTACTGTTTACATTTATTATCAGAAATTAAAGGTTTAAAATAAGATTCATTATAATGTGTGTAACATAAATAAAATATATTTTAATTTCAGGCGCTTTAAAATCATCAAGACGATTTTTTTTAAATAATAAAGTACACAATTGAAAATGAAAGAAAATACTAGTAAAAACATTTTTTTACAAAAGCTTTATATAAAACTATATTTATTTATATATAAAACAGAAAGGTTTACTTGCTTATAGTTATTGAATAAGATTAAATAATAAAAATAATTTGAAAGTTTCACCATGTTAAAAACTGTGCATATTATATAATGTATGAAGTGATAACATACACTTAGCAATGACACATTTCAAGCCAAAGAAATCCTCAGGCTTCCTTATTCGATTCTCAACAACTTCATCGTCACTGTTGAGATGACTTTGAATTTATTAAAAAAATCACTCAGAACTTAAATCTAATATTCGGTTGCAAAGATGTAAACATACTTCAAATATTCATAACATAACTTTTTAATTACAACATTTTGAGTGTGTCCAAATACTTGTTCACAAAATCTGGATTATCTCCAATTACAGGAGTTATTTTCATATTATTTTTTGACATCTCATCAAAGATGAAGAAGAAAATGGAAGTCTATAAGTAAGTTTATAAGTAAGCATTTAGGATTTAAAATGCCATTAAATTTGTGAAAAGTTTATAAAATATCGCTGAATGGTCTTTTGATCAACAAGCATTACTTGGGGCAAAGTAAAACCTTTGAGTTTGCAGTACCTAATTACGTTTTGTAAAAGAAATATTATTTGATAATCTTTCAGGGAAAATTCGACACCAGAATTATACCGAATTACACAAACAACATTTGTTTTAACTGTTATCTAAATATCGACATGGGAACACTTTTATGATTAACTTTGGATTATCTTATGCATCACAAAACACAAGCTATGATTTATATTGGCGTGACCCCACAGGCTTACTGGAAAAACATACATACACACTGGTAGCTAAATATTATGCAATCAGAATATATAAATCAATCATACACGTACACATGCATGTAAATAATTACAATACAGAACGTAACACGAATAAAAAATGTAATTTATATACACTTTTTTTCACGGTACAAAAAATCAAGGTTAAAAACATTTTTTTAAATTTTTCATCGAATATTGGTTTCTTTTTTTTGCATAATAAGAACGTAAATTTCGATCGATTAAATTAACCTTTTAAAAGTTTTAGGAATCATAAATGGTCAATGAATTTCTCATAAAACGTGAATATTTATGTTTATGGTAAAGTTAATACTATCTAAGTTATCTAGATTGATGTAAATGTCAGAAAGAGAGGTTTTGATTTTGTTAGGATATATAATATAATTGGCCAGTGACGGTGTAACTAAAAAATATTATTCGCGAAGAACTGGCGACTTGTTTGTAAATAAAATAAACACAGTTATTTTTAATTTTTGTTTTATTTTATTTGTATTTAGGTTAGTTGAATATATTAAAATGTAGCTTACTATCTTGACTTTGTTTTCGGATCAATATCAATTTTAATATATTGGTACTAAAGTCAATAAAATTACAATATTCATTTTAAAAATACATTTATAAATCTGATTTTATTTTAGACTCATGTCGCAGACTCAATCAAATGTCCAATACCATGTTAGCTGACTTTCCAGAGAATTGCAGAAGTATTATAAGGTACATAATGATTTTACGCTCTTCTAGGTATCAATTCTAAACGCGTCAACTGCGTGTAGTTAAATGAACTTTACTTCTATTCTGTTAATATCAAAAACTCATATTTATTTCGATGACCTTACGGTAATATTTTGACGATACGGATTACGACAGGTTTCAAAATACCATAATCGTTTGAAATAAATTTCCTAAATACTATGTAGAATTGACGACCTGGAAAGTAAGTTCATGTAAAGTTAGATTCCTCAAGGATTAGCGGACGGTATGTATGTTTTAAGAAGACAATTTTATCTTACTTTTGTATGTCTAACTGATGAAATTCTTCATCATCTTCAAATCCTTATCTGGACCCGATAGTGCATTCCACTATATTAACTCAGTGTTAGCTTGATCGTTAACAAACGAAGGAAAGGTGATCAGCCCTCTGCTTCAGGTACCATTCCAGGGTAATATTGAAAAAATATTAGTGTGAAAAGTCACTTATATTTATTTGACGCCCTAGCCTAGCGTGCTGACCATTACGCTATGGAGGAGGACTGATTAAACTGTTTATTATATTTTTACACTCGAAATCTAACATTTGAATCGAAAATACCACAATCTCCACTTTAACTTTTTTTCTCAAGTGTTGGTTAAGCTGTTTACCCTGGACATGAACAAATCGCTCACTCCTTCCAACAACGTCATATATCAAAAAACTAGATTTTTCAGATGATCGTTTTTAAAATTTAAGAATATAATGAAATTTATTTTAATTAAATATCAAGCCACGATTGAATTTTTTACTGTGCAACATAACTTTTTACGTAAAACCGGAAGGTTTTTTCTCCATTTGAAAAAAATTTTGTGAATTTAAAAAAATTATCAAACAATAGCTTTTCTTCAAAATGCAAAAACAACACTTTCCGCCCTGTAGCGGGTAAATATTAAGTTTAAAATATACCGCTTTTGCTGGGATAGAGAACATTTTCAAGGCATTCCGAAAACATGCATAACTGTAAATTGACGATTTTTGATTTATAACGTTGTTGAAAGGAGTGAACGATATGTTGAATAAAAATTTAAAAATTATTTTTTGACACCTCATCAAAGATGAAGAAGAAGTCTGGGCATTTACGAGGCTGATGACCGTCATAAGCTGGTTTAAGTGATCACTTTACACACGTGTAACATTCACCAATTCTATCCAAATTTTTGGAAGTTCTATATATATGAATCAATTTAGAAAACTTGTTCTTGAATCACTAGAACTTCACTAGAGACATCTATTGGTGAGATGTAAAGAAGCTTTTTTTTTAAAGCAGAAACTCTTATTTTAGACACACTCAAAATGTTGTAAAAAAATATAAAAATGATTATTTTAGTTCACATGTTGAATGAATAAAATGATGCACCTGGGTGGATAGTAATGTGTATGTACCTACCTGGCTATGTAGGTGAGTATTTATATTTTCCATGTCATTCAGTACTGCGTACGTGTCTCGGGCCCAGCATTATCGTTGTATTATTGCATTGTGTTAACATTCGGGTTTACCTCCGAGTCATTGTGGTACCTGCACCTCCCTCCCCCGACCCGCACCCCCCCCCTCCGCACAACCACACCCCCCCTCCAGGGCGCGCCCCGCTACAGCCTTCATTCAAGAGAATGATATTACACTTATTATTATTTTTATTTTTTATTTCTTCATATGCTCTTATACATGAGCCGAAAGTAATGCTACTATTATTAAATATTTTCTGCCAAACAAATATGGCATTTTTTTCCTCAGAAGTCAATACTATATCCATCTAAGTAGTGTAGTAGTCAGCGTGTTTGGCTACCGAGCTAGAAGTCTCGGGGTTCAAAATAAATACGGGTGATTTTAACCCTTATATTTATTTCATTTAATCACCCTATTAACGATCAAGATAACACTGCTTCGCTACTATACAGTACCCTATGCACCATAGGGGGGAAATAATGATTAAAAAATACTACATTGGAAACCTGATAAGCTGTAAAAGATATCCCGTAATTAATTTCACTCATTATGTAGTTCATTGTTTACGTAAAAAGCTCGAAAAGCTCACTTTTACGTATTACATTTTGGGACCAAAAAAGCGCACTAAAATTGTTTTATTCTACATATAACCCGAAATATTTTCTACTTCCTAAAATATTTTTCTAAAATATAACACTCCGTTCATGCTAGTTACACCGCTTTCTTAATTTTTTACCCGACACAACTTTTGAGTAGCGCTTTGTAAAATTCAAGTAGGTATTAAATTATTAACGTCGTCTCGTGTTCATTCATAAACTCCAAAGGCTTTATGAATCGGCTATGAATATAACATGTAATGGTATGGTACTATAATAATGTACATTCGAGGAATGATTGCGGTGGTGATGTGATGATGGTGCTCGTAAAAGGAGGAAACACTTATGTGTCAAATTACAGTATTGGACCAAACGAACGTTTACAAAACAATATGATTTCTCTATTAGCTTTTAACATTCAATGCTTCGAGGAAATCGAAGCGTAATTGTGTTTATTCCATTGTTACGTTACGATTTTTTTTATTAAATACATTCTTTTAAAATATGATACTTCCGGTCACCATTGATCCTCACAAATATTAAAACAATGAAGAATAATTGAGTTTGTAGATGCAAACTTAGAATCACCCACACAATAAAGGTTATCAACATTTTTGACATCTCAGCTTAGACCAAGAATAATATGGAAGTCTGTGCATTTACAGGGCTTACGACAGTCATAGGCTATGCCGTCATAGCCTATGGCCGTAAGCCCTGTAAATGCCCAGACATTCATATTCTTCTTCATCTACGTTGAGATATCAAAAATGTTACAAATAATCGGAGATATGGATTATCTCCGATTATTCAAATTTGTGAACAAATATTGAGACGCTCAAAATGTTATAAATAAAGTTTTATAAGGAAAATAAAGTTATACCAATTCCATGATAAATTTCATATTGAAAACAAGAATCACTTAAAAAGGGAGTTATCGTTTTTTTCAATATTAACACCAGATACACAAACATAAATACTGAGAAATTTTTATGGATAACATTATTTTTTGACATTTCAACATGGATGAAGAAGAATATGGATGACTGGGCATTTGCGGGGCTTACGACCGTCATAGGCTTGGTAAAGTAATCACTTTACACACGTGTAACGTTCACCAATTCTACCCATGATTTACAATATCATTACTCAATTTTTCAAAACTTCTAGATATATTGATCAAACTCGTAACACAGTTTGCGCTATTTTACAATATATTTCTATGGTGGGATTTGAAAAGCCTTTATTTAAGAAGAGACTCTTTAGGTTTGTATTTGAGGTCCGAATCCTAGATTATATTCACATAATTGAATCGCTTGAAAACGTGATTTATTTTAGATTGTTATTTGACCAGTCAATTTATTTACCACATTTTGAGTGTGTCCAAATACGTGTTTACAAATCTGTATTATGTCCAATTAAATTTTATTTTTTACACCTCAACATAGAAGAAGAAGCCTCAGCATTTATAGGGCTAAGATCACTGAAAAAAAGTACCAAATATAAAGCTGCTTTAAAAATATCTTATTTTAACTTCAGTAATGTAAGTCTTAATAAAAACAAAGAATGTTACGAAACGTCAAAACACATCAATACCCGCTAAGTAGAAGAAACTTTCAGGAAAAATGCTGGTTAAAAACTAAGGCAAGTTATAAAAATGCGAACTATGCAAAAGAACAGCCTGTATGATGATGATTTTTAAATGGAGAAGAAAATTGACGATTACCATTTTTTTTTACTGCGCGCCATTATACAAGGTCAGTATTGCAGTTATCGCCCTGGTGTCATGCTGTTGAAAAAATAGCACATCCACCATACAATTTACATTTGACATCGAGTAATTACTACCTATCACCACATTCCAAAAAAACATCACGGAAGGCATTTTGTTGAGTCACTCTAGCCAGCTAAAAATGTCATTTTGTAAAGATAAATATAGATGTTGTAAAAATGTTACATTAAATTTAAAAAGATAAAACTTAAATATTAAAAGAAAATATAAAAATGTTGCCGTTTTGTTGTGTGATTCCGCGAGTTTAAAAAACCGACCTCTTATCTTCGGGAATTTTAAATAATAAGATCTTTTTTCGTTGACATTTGAGAAGCTCCTTTCCTGAAGAATTCTTATTTTCCAAGTGATTACGATATTTAATTACATTGAATCCGACAGGTTTCAAAAATTTAAGATTAGCTTAACAGATCCATGGAAAATGAAGTTTTAAGTGTAGTTTAATTTACGAATGTATTAAACTAACAATATTATAATATTATAGATGAAAAATATCACGATAAATATACATTTAATACCATGTATGTATCCTTTTACTATTTCAACCATCGTCTTTTAGCAGTCATTGGGGTTGACTACCATGCTAGAGATCCCGAGTTCGATTCTCATGTAGCTTAATAGCATAAAAGTCAACGATTTTTTTAATGTGATATTTATTTAGATTCACCCGAAACTAGTACCTGGAGTGCAGAACTAATCACCTTACCTTCGCGAAATTAGCGATCGAGATAAAACTGCGTCGATGTGATGCATTACCCTATGCACTAATACGCATGTACGATGTTTAAAATTGTCTTACTAATTAAATCGAAATCAATCGAGCTTTTAAAACCTTTTGACCCTCACACTGATAATAAAAATGAATATATATTAAATGATTATTAAAAATTAAACATTTGTATTGATCCACTAATTGAGTTTTACTTCATAAGATAAATTTTGAAAATTACAGATGTTTTCATCGACAACTGATCACAATAACAATTAGTGGTCTAATACAAGAAATTCATTTTTGATTATCAACATGTCATTAAGTTAAGTAAATATTCAATGAATAATATATTTAAAAAATCCCTCTCCAAGCACAAGAGCACAGTTTCTTTTTTGCAGAGGCACACCCCAACTAAAATTAAAAGATTGTCGAAATGTAAAGAAATTGTATTAAAATGTATTAAAAAAATTACTATCTTGAATAAATAATTTTAAACTTAAAAAAAAATCTGGTAAAAAGGGGCTTTTTACCAAAATTAGTGATGTGATCCAGCCGTGATGTTAAGAAAGTGATATAAAGATATTGAATGTGAAAAAATGGCGTAAAAGTGTGGTATTGATGAGCAAAGCAGGGATCGAGTCTGGCGAGCCAGGCGAGTCAGACGGAGGCGGTAATGACAGGACTCGGGGTTTATGACTTGTCATCTGTGTGGGACACCCGGCCCATCCTCCTTCCTGGCAGCGACATAGCTTTTTTATACCACTCACCCACACGAACATTGTTGCTCTTTGTATTTCGATCCCAACAGATAACCTGCTCACAATGGTGATATTGTAAACGCATTAAAAAAGATTATACAAAATTGAAATAAAAGAATCAAGGATATATTATAAATTTTGTACGATGAAAATAATATTAAAGGAGTAAAGTGAAGAATCTAAAGCACGATATTGACTGAAAAAACTAAAATTATGTTAGATTTATGCTTTGTACTGACATTTCTTGGTGGAACTGTATGTTATAGAATAAAATAACAACTATGTATTTTTTTCCACATGAATTTTATTTGACCAGCAACCGAGTCTGATGATGTCGGTGACGATGAAACCTGGTTGCTGGTCAAACAAAATTCACGAGGAAAAAATATATATGTGTTATTTTATTCTATAAAACTTATGTTATTAAATTTAATGGATAGTCATGACTGATCAGAATGTCATTGATGTTTAGGACTTTATATAATATACTCAATGATATTCTTAAGGTAAACATTCTCTAAACATTAGCAATAATAAATATAAGAAGAAACTACGGTTCAGATTTGTAAGACTCATGTTGATATGACGTAGGTTTATGATATTCTGAATGCAACCGAAGCTAAGGTTCTTCGGTTGCGTACAAACATAAGTATAAAATAAATTGCTTCAAAATGATGTGTTTGCGTGATTCTTATATTTTCCACTCGCTTTAAATAATTATAAATGCTAAACAATAAATAAATATTTTTACCTAAAAACATGAAATGAAACGTAATTAAAACATATTTAATTATGAACATGTAATATTCCTAACATTTTCAATTATTTAGGAATATCGGAGTACAAGTATATGATATGACGAGTACGTACTTTTAGTACGTACGTGCATGTGTATATTATATTGTAAAAAAAAACATTAAACATACATTAAAAAAAATATTTGTAATTACTTCACTGCAACAATCATTAATTGTTCTCTAAAAATCTAATGGATTAAAATAATATAAAACCATTATCAGGACGAATTACTATAACAATATCAAACGCCAGAAATCAACCATTTTCCTTAAATTTTAATGGTACGTATTTTAAAAAAATAAACTTATTTATACATGTATTTACTTGGTCAATATTCACATTTATAACTGACTTCGACCCCATTCCAAAACATCCCTCGGGTGAAATAAACTTTAAAATGAGATTTTTTGTCCCTTTTTAAGTGGGGTGCATGTGTGGGTGACGGTTTTTTTAATGCATTTTTCCGCATTTCAATTATTTTAAATGGGGGTATTTTACAAAGTAATAGGTCTAGCTACTCAGTCACTTCTAGGGGTACTAAATGTGCACAAAAACCATTATCTTATTTAAGACACCTTATTATTTTATGAATTTTTAAAAAGAATTTCACAGAAAAAAAATGTACAATGTTACAATATTACCACGAATGATTTAATAAATGTTTTCTTGAAACTGTCAACGAAATATTCTATGAATTCATAAATTTGTTTCTTATGAACATTTGACATTTTTTTGTTGTTTGATTTTTAACCTCATACCTAGCTAGCGATATGATGAAACGGAATAATTGAGATTTGTCATGCTTAATTTTTATTTAATTGCGAAAAATGTTATTTGGTATCCATTCTGTTTTTACGGAAAAGTGTTTAAAATAACATTATAATGTAGCGAAATTATATTATAGAAAATGCATATTTACTTCTACAAATAAAAACACATTTTACCAGCAAGCTGCACGTCAAAATCCTTGTTTAATAATTCTGAATTTAAAAAAAAAGTCATAAATTTCATTCATATTTTTCTCTCATCTCGAAATTGAAAGTATCTTTTAGATACTAACAGTAGTTAAATTTATACTGGGTACCTAAATACCACTTTTTCTTTTTTTAAATTGCGACACTTATTTCGATGCATTCCACATTATAAACCCATACTAATGATCATTTTGCTGAATGTATCGAAAACCGTGTCGCCATAGATTTTCATTTTTGCCAAATAGTGTAGTAATAGAATTTCGCTTATTTCACGAATATTTTTTAATGAAGAATTAATTGTTAATAGGTACCATAAATATTAAACCACATTTTGTGACACGTGTTTCGATGCACTCAACATGATATGAGGTCATTACACGAAAAATTATTATTAGTATTTACATATTATTTTATTTCATCAAAGATGAAGAAGAATATGGAAGTCTGGGCATTTACGGGGCTTACGACCGTCATAGGCTGGTTTGAGTGATCACTTTACACACGTGTAACATTCACCAATTCTACCCATTATTGACAACCACACTACTCAAATTCTTCGAAGTTCTATATATATGAACCAATTTAGAAACTTTGTTCTTGAATCACTAGAACTTCACTAGAGACATCTATTGGTGAGATGTAAAGAAGCTTTTTTATTAAGCAGAAACTCTTATATTAGTATGTGAGATCCGAATCCCGGATTATAATCACACACATGAGAAACGCCAGAAAATACCATTAGTATTTACTATGAAAATGTATAATTTTAATATTAGTATATTTATTAGCATAAAGTAACCACGAAATCAATCAATGATATTATTTGCTTTTCATTGATATATTTTATTTAATAAAAATGAACATGCTGTTCATAATCCCAATGTAAGTGTTTATAATAAAATCATATATTTGACTTAAAATTGAGTTCTTAATTTAATTTAATAACATGAACGTTTGATATATCGGCAATAAATTTTAAAAAGTGCTACAATTTATACATACCTAGGTATGTAAAAATTATGTTTCAACAGGAAAAAATATGTATAAAAAAATCCTCGTATTTACAGTCATAAGTCAATTGGTTTTTCACAAAAAAAATACAATTAATCAATGTTGTTTCCAGAAAATTCATATACTTACTCGTTTGTTATTAAATTAATGTAATTTAAATTGAATCATAGCATGTGCTGAAAATATAAAAAATATCTTTATCCAATAATTTTAGTTCAAACCCATAATTTAACGACAACCAATGAAAATAATTATTACAATTAAAAATTGGGAAGTAAAAAAAATATCGATTTTATTTTCAGGGTTGTTCCCCTATATCGTGGGTGACGGATGTCTGCCCTACCCCAGGGCAATGTTTCTTTAAAAACTGAACTTGTGCAAGTAAGGACCGTGACAAAAATATTAAATGCAGTCACTTTGCCAAACATGACAGATATATTTTTTCATTGTACTCAATCTTCACCCTAATATATTTAATATTTTTGATCAATCTTTTAAATAGTCGTTTTTCGGTGGATGAAATATTATTTTCGAAAAGTAGAAAGAAATCAATGTGCACAAAAATGTATTTACATTAATTGATTCAGCAGTCACTTTGTGGTAAATTCTATACCTTTTAAATTAATGTTTTACTTAGTAAATACGACTGTTTCTTAAAATCTACTGCGACACGTATTTCGATGCATTCCGCATCTTTTTAAAACTGCGTACATGTATGTGACATGTATTTAATTACATCCTAATACATTCGTTTATATGAATATGAATGATTTAACTAAATAAAAACTTTTTTAAACATGATTTTCATACAAAAAAAAATAGTCTTTATTTTTAATCACTCATTTCGCCTTAATTCGCATTAATCGCCAATTTCAAGTAAAAAAAATCGAGATACATCTCTTTGAAAGAGGGTCGGCGAAATATTCTCTAGTTTCAACGATTTTTTTAATGTATTTCGATATCACAGTAATGAAATATATTTGTTCGCCTCCGCAGTGTAGTGCTTAACACGTTTGATTACCGTGTATTAGTTCTCTGATTGAATTTCCGGTAGTATTACCATTAATATGAAGTGTTTTGCACTATAATACTTAGTATATGATCTTATACTGGACTTACCGACACCTGTAGTGTAAGACTGATCGCCTTACATTTATGTACTTACTACTATGTACGCCCATCTCAATTCAGTTTATGCTTATTATTACGTGTGTTTTGAAATAAAAATACTGTTAAAAAAAATAATTCCCTAGTAATTAAATATTTTGCGATATTTCGATAGATGCAGAAATAACTTATTTACGTTATCAAATGTTTTTATTTAATCACGGGCAATAAAGTATTTAAAATAATGACTTTTTCTAGCAAATAACAGATCGTAAGCCATGTTTATACCTTGCCTCCCTTATTCTGTTTTTAAAGCTTATTTATCTCTGTAGAGATAAATAAGCTTTAAAAAGATCGATTAAAATTCTTCTTAATAATTCCTCGTAGTGTTTTAATTTAGTATTTGCATACAAATAATTGGACACAACCGAAATATTGTTAGGAAAATAATTTTTGTCCAGTGATTTTTACATTTGTCAGCATGCAGCTTTGATTTTGATCACCTCGTCATTAAAATGAGGGCTTACATATAAATTTAAAAGCGTTTTTAAAGTGAAGAAACTGGTAATTTAAAGACATTTATTCCAGATTTTTTTTCTTCATACACATTCTATTCGTTTTTACCGCATATTAACCAAAAAATAATATATTTTAATAAGATTTGAAGAAATAAATACATTAAATTAACCATGAAGGCCTAAAAAATTTATATAATAGATTTTATTGTAATAAGCATTGAATCGGAATTTGTAAAAAAATCAACTAAAGAAGAAGAAAGAAGAAGAAGAAGAAAGTCAAAAAATATTAATAGCAGGAAATTAATTTGTTAATATTATATATGAAACATGACATTTAATTAAGCATAGTACAAAAATCTGCAACACATAGCCATAATGAGCAACTCTGGTACACTTTGTGGTGGTTAAAACATCGACAAGAAGGACATTCGATGTACGACGGCATAATAACCCAATAAAGCGCGATAGTGTCTGAACATCGCGAAAATTTGATAATTGAAAATGAAATATTTAGTCCAATATTTAGGAGAGAAACATATCTTTAGTAGTCTGTAGTCCTCAGACGGCCGGCCAACACGCGTCGAGACATTTCCAGCATTTTTGGCGCATTCCATGAGCCAGAACAGATTACTATAATCAAAGGCCCTTTAGGATTTAGTTTACTCACACTACTAGACAGAAATATTGGAACTTATCGTCGCTTCAGAAGCAACCTTTATTCTGTTATATGCATACTTCGGTTAAATTAAGAGAAAAACGTAATATTCTGATTTAATTCAAATATTTTAATATGAAAAAAGGTCATATTACTCATATGGCATGATATTATATTACGTCATATGTTATATTATTGCATAAAATTACAACAATTACTCTAACTGCCGTATTCTATTATCAAATAACTAAAATTGGATGATAAAATAAGGAGGGCATAGGAACAATATCGAGTAAGGAGTTGGAGAGGATGTAAAAAATAATATGTGATATTATTTTCAGTGAGATTCAAAAGATTTTAGACATTTTATGTAAGTTTTGAAAGAATTTTTCGTCATAACAAAATACTTTTAATACGTGATAGTTATGAAAATTTCAAGTTAAAATAAATATAAAGAGAATTATTTTCCTTTCTATCAGCGAAAAACTTAATAATAATAGAGGTATTTGTACATAAATAAATTGATGTGGAATTGTATTTTTTTAAATACGTAATACGACAATAATAATCTAAGCACATTACAAATATTCTTTCCGTTGAAATAGAGTATGGTACAATTTATGATAAAACGCCATTTCAATGAACCATGGCCATCACAAGAAGGGCTTTAAAAAGCTGGCTATAGCACCTTACACGGGTTTGCCTGTAGGCGTTTAATGCTCTAAAATGAATAGCTCAAGAATGGTCAAATGATATAATTACAATGATTTTTCGGGGATGGGGTATTTCGTATCATTTAGTTCGGGACCGGCTGGACACGAAGTAGAAAGGTCGACCCTAATTTGGATACCGAATAGCCCGGAGACTTTCTCTAGTCCCTGCAAATTGCCCAAAAAGGGTAACAATCGGTCGGCGGAATCGGTTCATCACAAAAAATCGATCAAATTTATCGACATCCTAATTAAATGTCTGTGTCTGCGTTTTTTACATTGATTTTCAAGGATATAAATGTTTTAAATTGTAAAATTACAGGTGATCCTACATTTTCGAGCTTTTCAAATAAATATTGACAGAATTTAAAAATAAAAGCTCTTCTCTAGAAAAAAATTGTGACTTCTCGATTCGCGTGTCTCATAATTTATTTAATTAAAATAAAATATTACTAAATACTTACTTAACGATGGGTGCCATAATTTGTTTACTAAAAATAAAAGATCCAAAAAAATATATTAAGAAAATTAGAATTGCATTTTAGTCTTCTTTAGAATATTGGTCCAGATTTTAATTTTTTTACTAAAACATGTTCGAAAATAATTAAATAATAATAAAAATGAATGTGGAAAGGAAGTGCACAATTTTAACAATATATTTAATCTAGCACTAGGTTAAGAATTATTTCAACAAAAAAAATACGATATTATCATATTTAAAAACTACATTTAAATTTTAGTTTTCATTTTATATTAATATTATAATTATTTCATTACCTATTTCACTGGTTTTCAACACAGATTTAAGAAGATTTTTTAAATAATTATTGATTATCTTCAGAATAATCGTTCTATAAACATATTCATAATGTAGGTATCTAAGCATCTATACAGGCTACAATTTAGTCGAAGACACAGCGTAAAATTGTAGGATAAATGCCCCAAGATAATAACTCCGAAGAGGACACAGATCGCCTCACACATGAAAAATACAACAAAACCTTAACTGTTGTTCAACGCCTCGGGCACTCTCCTAAAATAATAACAGACCGATGATCAAATGGCGAGCCTTTTTTATGCCCAGTCTCTTATTGTGGCGAATCACAAGGTGGTGAGCCAAGCTCGGCACAAAGGGTTGGGACGATGATGGCATCGAAGCATTTCTTTGACCCCACGCGAGCAAAAAACAATAATCAATTAAGGGGTGTGTCATTTTAATACGTTACTAAAGCTGAATCCTGGCATTGTCATTTATGATCCCCGACCATAATGTTCCCTATTTCGTAATTTAATCACTGTTATTAATAACATCGTTAATTTATAGAGGTATTTAAACTGAAGGGATAAGCGTTATATACTAAAACAATAGTTAAACTTATAACAAAATCAAGTCACAAAAACATGCAAAAACACGTTCATTTAATGTTTAATCGAAAATGTTGTAATGGCACGGAGAAAACGGTGAAGACACATATTTGTAAATTAAAGGAATGAATATTTTTATAAAAAAATTATGTTAAATCAAATTTTCTAAACTAAATATCAAACCAAATAATTTTTGGATGATATGTACGTGTGTGTATGTGTATGTATGCCACATATATTTATAAATCATTAATTTTTTAGAGTTCTCTTTTTTATATCTTTAACGTCTCCGGTTTTCAAATTCGCTTACAATTAAGAGCACTTATCGACACTTAAAGGAAAAACATAGCTTCTTACCTTCCCGTATATGTGGGGGCAAGATGGTGACCCTGAGGCGAACCCGGTTGGGAGTTGGACGGAGTACCCGAGTTCATGTCCCGGGGGGGACACTGGAAATAATCATTGGGACAGTGTACCCAGACGAGCAACAGACAGAGGCAGAGAAGAAATATTAATAAATATTTTTTGATATCGAAATGACTCGAACAATTTTACAGTGGCTTGTACGAGTACGGGTATGCAATCCTTGCTATTTGATTTCTCTTTTTCCTACCTAATATTCCTGCGAAGCAGATTTTGTCCACCTCCGTAGTGCAATGATCAACACGCTCGGCCGTACTAGAGGTCCCGGGTTTGATTCTTCGGGTGGGGGTAAAATAAATATAAGAGATTTTGCACCCTTATATTAATTCAATATTACCCTGGACTGGAACCTGAAGACGAGGGCTGATCACCCTTCCTTCATGTGTTAACGATCAAAATAACACTGTGGATATATGATGATGTGCCCTATGCACCCTATGTTTGAATAATGGATTTGAATAATATCTCTGCTCTATTTCTTTTTATTGTAGGTTCAGGTGGTGGAAGATTATCCGTAAAAAAATTCTTGTTCTTTAACATTTGTTTATTCTATATATTAATATTAAGTTAATAGGTGCTCTAGGTGAATGACTGCTTTTAAAGAAAAGACTTATCTAAAATAACCGCTTGTAAGCAACATACCCACATTTCTTACAAGTTTTCTTGCAGCAGTTATGCTTATCAACCTGAGCTGCTTTACTCACGTCATCTGTATTCCATCAAATATTTCTCTCCTGTACCCAAGAATCTGGAGCTCAATACTGGTCACCTTGCTTCAATACAATTGATGATCGAGCGTCGGCGAGTTGTTCAGATGCGGTTCCCTGTACACAATTTGGGTGCAGATAGGAGAAAATAATAATTCAGTTTTATTTATTTAACTTCTTCCACAACAGTTCATTGTGTTTATTTATGCTTTTTTTTTGTTATAA
This sequence comes from Brachycentrus maculatus, assembly GCF_059751285.1. NCBI lineage: Eukaryota > Metazoa > Arthropoda > Insecta > Trichoptera > Brachycentridae > Brachycentrus > Brachycentrus maculatus. The sequence continues at coordinate 760,073 of NW_028280847.1, read as the reverse complement.
TTTCTTCTAACCGATGAAAACAGTAATATAATAAATGGTTACGGTTTTTGCTTTTTTAAGTGTTCAACAAGAGGGGAAACAGTACATTTTAAATATAAAAACAAATATTCATGGAAAATAAAGTAAATAACTATTTTTTTAATAATTTCTAATGTTTTCCTGACGATTATAAGATAGGGAAAAGGATTCTGCGAATAGTAGAATAGGCCACGTCATCCATGGTTGCATAAGTTTTGAAATGGACAAGTAACTAAAAATAATTCAATAAATCAGTACTTTTTATATGTCTTCGGAACAGGAAATCCCAGATTGTACAACAAAAAAATAATAACTCATCTTTCGAATCATGTTAGTATACCGTATGTACTAATAATCGTTTTAACTTGCTTTTAATGCACTCATAGTACAATATTTAGTGTGTTTTATGCGAAGAAAGAATCAATACATATATTTTGTTTACCGTAAATACAATTTAATGATGATTATTAAGATTGACGCAGAAACGGAGCGGCAGCATGAAGAGATGGCTCCGAGCGCTTACACCCTCATTTAACAGATAAAGATCTGTTAGTGATATGAACTTTTATCACATAAAATTTATTCAAAACCATTGTATCTTTCGCATCGGAGCTTAGATGCCTATAATAATATAATAAAAACTTTAACGTCCGCCATCAACGAAAATTAATTATAGTATTACCAAACGTCCCGAGCGAGTACGGGCGAGGTGCGGCGCGGCGCGCGACTCGGTTAGCGTGTGCCCTCTAGATATGCGAGCGGGTACGTGTGCTCAGATCGGTGGTCCTTAAACCATCCGAATATTCGATACGAGAGCACATTACGAAATTGTTATTGCGCATGAATAATCGATTACATAACAAAATAAAAACTTACGTACGGTTAATTATTGTAACACTCTTAGCTCATAAATTATTAGATTTAGCACGAGTATTGAGAATAGGTTTCTCCGTGCGTACTTACGCTATACTTTTATTATGTATGTACAATGTATAAGTTTACCTAGATGATAAGCGTGTCAAATTGAAAATCGACGCTCATGCTCAAGGACTAGGATAATAAAAATAACATTAGTTGCCACACGGCTAATTTATTTTTTACTATGCTACTTTTGTGAATTTGGTTATATTAAAATGTAAAACGAGATATTAACATATTATTTTTATAATCCATGGCTCATCACAACCGCACAACCTCCGAGGTATACTAATCTACAATAGTCAAGAAGTTAGAAGAAATGTGTATTTGATGCCGATTTTTTTCGATTGTGTGTGTTTCTTACATATACCCAGATAAGCGTATATGTATTATTTTAATTTTCATCACAGGACCAACCTGCTATACTTACATGAAAAACTACTGCTATGCCGAACAATATCGAATCAAAAATTGATAGTTAACTGTTTAGTTAACGAATTATTTTTTTTTTAATATTCTTAATGTGTATACTAATGTAGGTATTTTACCGTAAGAACTATGTTTTACCTAGTAAAAACTAGATTTGAAGGCAGTCAGAGATGTTTTGATTTTAAATTGTGTAAACGCAGCGAAATTGGTATAAAGCTGAAGTATTAAGTAACCTATGGTAAATAGAAAACTATTGAAACATCAAAACATAATTTTAAACTGAAGTATCGTTTAATGTTAACGTTAATCTCACCAGGACCGGGTTTACATTTAAGAAATTAACGCGTGTACTACATAATAACTTTTTCTTCTAACCCTTAACCGCAACCAATGGTGCATAGGGCACTGCATCGTATAGAAGCAGTGTTATCATGATTGTTAAATACGTGAAGAAATGTGATCTACCCTATACTTCTTATCACAATACTTTCCTTAAGAATTCCTTTAATTAAGAATTTTCTTTCCATAATACCTACATAATACTTATAACAAATAAAATTAGAGTAAAAACTTTGTTCACTTTTTAGTCGAAGTATTAAATTTTCTTTGCAATTCCAGTCCAACAATGGAAACCGGAACATTATGCGTAGTATTCGAATGCACCTACCACGATACTGCGAAGTGAATCTTTCGACAAAATATTTATTATGTAATAAAATATAGATAATATTATGTCCCTGTGACTTTGTTGTATATCTCATAGTCTCGTTATATAAACGATTGATATATGTAATACAAAACAAACGACCAAGCTAAAACAGAAACACATAATAAATACCGGCATTGTATAATGTGACGCTGGCAGGAACCAAAGTCGCGACCTTCGGCAACTTCCTCCGTTCAACAATGGAGGTCACAGGTCACGCACAATAGTGTGGAGTTACTCATCACAGCCGAACGGCTGGACTCGAACCTGGGGCCAGGTTAACAATAGGCAGGTGCTGGTGAATAAACAAGGTTAAACACAGAGATCACCGCTATCAAGGAGGGATATGAACAAAATAATATGGGAATCAAGAACAATGCACTCACGTACGCGTAAGGCGGAAATTATATCGAAAATAAGTACAATTCATATTTACTTGGAATTTACTAATTTTATCACTTAGGATGATGGAACGACACATACATCTGTTCCAATATATTCGTACGAGTCCTAGATTCTCTACATAATACTATTTTTTATGTTTATAGCATTTTCAGTACAAAACAATGATAAAGCAATTGAGACTTTTTTTATTTTATTAAATGGAAAAAGAACGAAACATTAATATGAAATTAATGTGAACTAAATTAATGATTCTAGTGAATAATGTCTTACTTATTTCATTTAGTCTGTGTGATCTGGGTTTTTGTATCATCCTTCTCTATCCTTTTTATCCTACCTGCACACATGCCCCTAAAATCGTGGCTTCGCACGTTATTGCCTTTAAAGGAGGTCGTTTAGAACCTACTATTATTATTACTATTTTAAATTCCTTTTAAAACGTTTTTCACCAGATTAAAAATAAAGCAGTAATATTTTGAAATATTTTTAATACGATACACATGATTTATATTTTTTAAAGTAATAAAAATATAAAAGATAGTTTGCACTGAAAATTCTATCATATTGGTGCGTAAAACTATTGCCCACCTGTTTGCTGCCATGATTTAAATACCATTGTATTTCTGACCTAATTTAGTCAAACTCTAAAATTTCTGCGAAACATTTTAATACCAAAAAATTTCAATAAGTTTGTAAATTATTAAAGAATTCTCAATATTTTGTTTCAAATAACAACTCAGTCAGTGCAAATTGTCCTCGGTAAAGGAATCAGTAAATGCAAATAAATAGATATTACTATTTAATAGAAATGATTAAACGATAAGATTTGTCTGATGGTGACGGTGTTTACTTTGGAACGCTAAATAATTACTAAATAATTATTCAAATGAATTTTTAAGTTAAATCAATACTTTTAGTTTCAGGAAAGCAGTTTTCCTATCATTAAGTGATTCATAAGTTTAAAAAAATAAGCTAAGGAAATCAATTATTAGTGTGTAAAGATATTCAGCCAGTCGTGATTATTTTTGTTAATATGACAATCTGTAACGTTGGGATTTAATAAACGAGACTAAAAATTTAATATTTCTTTTGATTAATAATAATTAATAAAAAGCTGAAACCAAGCATGACTTTTACGAAAACAATCTTTTGAGTAATTAAATCAAAATCTATTATGAAAATAGATGGATTGGATCGAAGAAACCACAAACTAATCGTTCTCGTTTAGGCAGATTTTTTTACAAATTAAAAGTCATGGTCTTGGATAAATTGGTACTACTATGTATTCCAGTTTACAAGCGATTTTGACAGTTTTCATAGCCTCGAGCTAAAGTATGTCTAGAACGATTTACGGGGATAAATTTCGAACAATTTAGGTACAATCTTTTAAGGTGACCATATTAAGAACACCGAGAAATTATTTTTATCGTTGAGTCATATTATTAAATGTGTATGTCTTAAAATTGCCTGGTTTAAGTGGAGGGTCTAATTGGAGTTGAGTTCCATAACAAGCTAGATATCTGCGAAATACAATGATTTAAAAAATACAGGTTTGCTTCATAGGAAATATTTAAAATTTATTAGTTGTGTTGACTAGGTTTCTTTTAACCATACGCCAACGCTATAATGAAAAAACAAAGATGTTAAAAAGTTTTTTTTAGTATGAACATTCATACAAAATAATAAGTGATTTTTTAGTGTGTCCAACACTTGTTCACAAATCTATTTTCCCCACTTAGGAGTTATTTTACAATTTTGACATCTCAATATAGATGAAAATGAATATGGAAGACATAATAGGGTTCTCGACATCTCATAGGTTAAGTGATCACTTTACACACGGGTAACATTCACCATTCCATCCATGAATGATAACCTAAATACTTAAAATTTAGAAGTCATCCATGATTGAGTTCACAACAGCCATCTTTGATTGAATTTAGAAAGGATTTATTTAGCAAAGACTCTGTTATTTGTATGCACGATCCGAACCCGGATTATTTTATATACTGGGAAACGTACTTGAAATTTACTTTATGTGAAGTGATCATTTTACCAGCCTAAGACAAATCGTAAACCCTGTAAATACCCAGACTTCCATATTCATCATCGTCTATTTTGAGATGTCAAAAAGTTAATGTACATAAAAACAACAATTTTAAAAATATTTCATTCGGATGTACAGAGTTTATGGTACGAGAAATATTTATCAAAATATTTTGCAATTATCTAACAAATAGCTTTTTTATTTTATTTTTTTCAATCACTGATAAGTTTATTTTGACTTTAATTGTACTAATTTGATTTCAATGGTAATAACATTAAAAGGCAGTGAATAGACTTAATTATTTCCAGCAAATGAGTAAGACAGATAACCATTTTTCACAATTTATATTTATAAAACAGGTTTCCGTTATCACCGCCACCCTCTCGATATTACATATACCCATTACATCTTTGTTCCGGAATTGTAGCAACCCTCCATTGTTAAAAATTCATACTTTTGGCAAGAAAGGTCCTTATGCTATACGGAAATAAAAACTAGTTTTTCCTAGGCAAAAGTGATGAAGGAGTTTGTTACGGAACGAGGTATGCGGTCTTAAAACGTAACAAAAAGAGACAGGGGCGTTACTTCCCGGGAGATTTAAATGAAAATTGAGAAAATTTCATATATTGTGAATGAAGGGTGGATTTTATACAGTTTTTTTCTCTTATCCGTCAAGCTCCCCTCTTGAACTGTTTAGGCATTTTGCCGTTTCGTGAAATCAGCAAGGCAGTACATCTTCTCACACCCTGGTTTTTTCAAATAAGACCGATACAAAATATTGTTTAAATAAAAATAAATGCGATCAACAAAAAAAGTCGTGGATATATATTCAATACTTATATACACTCACACATAATTTTATAAGAGATTTAAACCAACTTATTATTTTCGTTGTTTATATAAAAAATATTTTGTTTCAAATAAAGTGATCCCAAATTTTTATATTTTATTTATTTTTAATAATTATTTTACTTTTAGAATTTTGAATATTTGATAAAAGAATTTTTCAGTTTTATATTAAGATTTATTTGAGTAGTTCATACGAGTTAATATTTTTTAAATCGTGATGATTAAATGTTCGTATTTAGGAATGATTAAACATTAATTTTAAATAAAAGGTAGTATTTTTCATACTTACAAAAATGTCACCCTTCCGATTAGTCTCTTCTCCCTAATATTCCTTCCAATTATCCCTATGGGATAAACTGATGCGAAGCAAGACGTTACCCATTTTAAAACCAAATTTATTTCCCTAATGTCTCGCCTAATAAGTAAATTGTCCATCTGTCACTTTAAATTTAGGCTCACTCAATTCGATTACTCCACGTCTATATTTATCAAAACCCACAAAATAATATTCAAGATAAACTATAGAGAATTTATTAAAACACAGTTACCTCTTAAAAATATTTACTACGGGAAGTAAATTGTATCTCAAATCGTTATTATCATAGTTGGAAATTCCTTGTGTGGTAACTTATCTAGTTATAAGAGTACACAAAAAGATATTCTACGTTCCTAGTAGAAAAAAATAAAGAAGTTTAATGTTTAATATTGCGCGCATTCATTCATTCATTTCATTATAATAAAAAAAATCTACAAAAAAATAATTTATTTTAATTAAATTACTAAAAGAATGTTCAATTTCGAAAATGTTATTTTAGCTAGCAAAGGACGTCAGAGAATTGTATTTTTTATTCAACCGGGTACATTTGGTATTTAATGATTGGGATCATTCAATTACTTTGATTTAATCATTTGTCGGATTTAAGATCCTTCTGCGGTTTAGAAAATGAGTATTTTTTCTCAGTATTAGAAGTCCCAGAAAAACAACGAGAAGTCCCACAAGCCGCAGAACAGAATAGAAAGCTGGAGTCTACGAGTCCAAGAGTCCAGCAGTTCCTAATTCTCCTTCCGAGATGGAACTGATTCATTGTCCCCTCTAGTGCGGCGCTAGGAGAATATTTCGAGCAGAATTAAGTTTTCAGCTTAAATTGGTTTGATAAGGAACACGGAGCGAGTTTATGGAGTATGACGATCTAGATCTGTACCGAGTAGCTACTCCAGCGTGCGCGGAGCGGCAGAAGGGTTCCTACTACTTTCTTTAACTGGATTTTTATTGGATTCAATTCGTGACTGCCGTGTGTAATGGCCGACACGTTTTTTTCTTTCTACTCATTTAGATCCCGCGGGAAGGAAACTTCTAAAATGGGGCGATTTAAATCCCACTAAAATGTGGAAGGCATATTTAAATACGTCCACGTGGAATTGACTCCGGGTGGGTCTCTAATTACGTTTTTGAGAAAATTAAGAATCAAATGTACCCTGTTTAAATACTTTTATTTCTTTATGTAACAGTCGATTTTTCAATAATAATAAATAAATAAAATATAATAATAATGATGTCTGTACCGACCTGGTCGTAAAGTAGATATTGGCATCATATATCTTTTTTCAAATATCTTCCTCTTGAAACTGGTAATATAATGCAATGTTCAAATAACGCAGCTACTTTATTTTCCTATTTTATTTCCTTTCCCAATATTAATAATGCTTTTCACCCTGACCTCCTTAGCTTCCACCACCTGTATTCTATTCAATATATTCCACTTCTTCATCCAAAAACAGCATTTATTGCACTGATCACTTTCGTTGTATATTCAGTTAACCCTTCGATGCTCTATACACCATCTAGGTAAAGATAGGGTCAAGGGGAAAATAAGATATTTTCTTACGTCTACTCGTGTTAATTGCTACTAACAATCATGTATTAAACATAGAAGATAAGGAAGACATTGGGTTGGCAGAAGGTAACTTGACGCCTCTAAAATGTAGGCGCCTGGACATGTCGTAGTCGTCAAGAATCTATTTTGGATAACGCAGAACAGAGAAGATCAGTGATCAGTGTCCGAAGGATAGTTCAGGGCACTTAAGATGAAATATATAAGGTGTTTTATATCAATAAAAAATCTGATATTCTTAACGTATTTATCACTAAATCGTCTGATTTTCTATATTATAAATATTAACGTGGAAATATAATTTATCTTAAAATGTTACGATGATTGTAATAAGTGCTAATGTAACCCTCGATTCAAATAACTTTACACATGATTTTATAAAAAATGTATATCAGTAGTAATCGTTTACATTTTGTAAATATCAATAAATCTGTGTCCACATATGTTTCAATCTAATACAAACGATTTATCACTAAAGCAGAGCGTAGATACCCTACATATGAGATATAGACAGATATGAGATATTTCTCGAAGAAAAAATCTCCGAGACATTGATGTATTATGGGTTTATTTGATTCGATTGTATCATCAGAAGGCGATATATCTTAGCGGAGTGGGAGAGTCTTCTCGGGTGATATAAGAATTATTATTTCAAGTGCAAGTATGGGTAGAGCAGGGGGAGGTCGGGCACGTCCGCCACCCTTCGGGAACCCTCGCCTCGGGTGAAGTATTTATTGCCACCGAAGCGAGACGAGTAGCTGAAGATCTCGCATCGAGGAGTTCCGGAACTAGGATTGCGTTACTGAGTGACTCCGTCAAGAGGACGGCAAATAACTTATTGCTAATTATTTCTGGATGAATCGAAAATCAACCGCAACGAGAGACACGCTAATGTAAACCTGAACGAAATTCAAAATGAAATAAAGAGTATTAAATAATCGAATAAATGCCTATACTTTCTTCGAATCTATCCTTCAAAATCATAACTCGTTATTAAGGTAAAATAAGTCAGCATATGAAAAGATTTTTCAAAGACAGTACGAATCGAGTATTCTCTTTGGGATATATTCATTTTAACACAACATTTTCAATATTACTCGAACTCTATATGAAAGATCAAAACATGTTCGGTAGAAAATATGACACCTGACATGATGCGAAAAAATCTCGCTACATTCCCTGAATACATAAATAACTAAAAAATCTCCTCTCCTAACACCAAAGGTAACCGCACCCGCCATGGAGTTGTACGGTTAAACCTTCGAACAAAACCATATTGTGGTGACGTGGTTCTGGCAACAGCTTGTCGAAACCGAACCGTTCCGAAAAACGATCCCCAAAGCCTTCCAGACATTTTTAAAACGTCAGATTTCTCCTCTCCGGCAAACGGCGCTAGGGTTGTTCGTCCGTTTCGGATCCGAAAGCTCGCGTCTGTTACGTCCTTTCCTGTAACGCATATTTCTATCTCGGTGAGAAAAGCTCTGTATATTTTTGTTTGGGGTAGTTTTATATTAATGCGTGCGTACATTGTTATCTGGGCACAGTAACATAACGTCGAACATTGAAATATTGCCAGGGTGGATTTCGGTCGAGGGGAGATATACGTTTGTATTATTTGTTTTCAAAAATCGTATTTTATTTTCCATTTCATCATTAGAGTACCGCGAGAATCTTAAAAGCGTTCTAACTGAAAATAATCAACTACATAAAAACGTTTAATACTCTTTATTTTTATTTAATATATTGTTAAAAAAACTTAATTACTTAATCAGATCGTTGCAATTAAAAAAAATATTTGCTGCTTGATAAAAGCATGAGCCCCAGAAACATACATTGATATTTTTATTATTATATATATCCAATGAACTAGTTTGTATACATACTAATGTAAAAGAAGCGAGGGGAATTGATTGAACCTCAGCATTAGTTTGAGCCCTCTTTAATAATAACATCCCTGTTATGGGAAGATCAGCCAGTTAACTTGATTGGACAACATTTGTTCAAGACACTTCTTCAATCTCTATTGTTAGTGGAATCCGATATTCCCCACAATTTATACTAGATTATATTTTGTTGCGAACTAATATTGTTCCATATATACATAAATTATGCGAATATACTTCATTATAATAAACGTTTATTACTTTAATAGAAAAGTAAAACTATGTGACGTACATACATTTTAATTAATAGTAATAAAAGAAGTAAAAAATATGTTTGCCTTCTCCTGAATGCAGACCACCCTTTTCAATTCTTGTTGTAAGAAAAAGAACAAGATAGGAAGTTGAACAAAATATTTTTCACTGATACATATACAACCGCCTCCGTAGTAATAAATAGTGATAAGCGCATTTGGCTACCGTCTTCGAGGTCCCAGGTTCGTTTATTAAGGGGGTCAAAATAAACATGAGTTATTTTCACTCTCATAATTATTTAAAACCACCCTGGACCAACTGCAACGTTATGCAACTAACGTCAAAGATTTAAACAGTGTCCATACAATGCAGTGCTCTATGTACCATTGGGTGCGGGATGAGGGTTATAAGATGAATACATGTACATGAAAATACCATGTTTACTCTAAATTTAAATTCAGAATAAATATTGTTGGCTTCGTTGGTAAGCCATCCAGAAGAAGGAAAATGAGGTATCAAAAGACTGATAAAAAAGTATTAATACTTGGCGAGAATTTTAGATGGAGAATATTGATAAATCATTATTCTAATTGAATGACCATAGTTTATAACAAAGTGCCCTTAGAAATTTTTTAAAAATAAATAATTTTTTTAATAAATTTTTAATAAATTTTTAATATTCAAGGCAAATAATTCGATTTGAACATAATTGTTGTTTATTGATTCTCAAATATAAATAACAACTTGAAAATAAATATAATTACTTAAAAATGAAGTTAATATTTCAAGTAAATAGCCCGTGACTAGAAGTCTACTTCACCCGAAAATTTCTAGTCAAAACAAGACAGGTACTACTACCATTTTTTCTTCAATCCAATAAAATTTACCAAACACCGATTCGTTTTTCAATTAAAAAGGCGTACCCCCCTCAAAGCTAAACAAATCGATTTGTTGATGAATGGACAAAACAATGACAGAACACATCAATATTACAGCCTTCTATTTCAATGGGAAGCTTTTTTCTTAGCGAGGGGTGAAATATTCCTTCAAGACATTCTTTCGAATATTTGTTTGTGAAGGTACCATTTTTTGTGCATTTGGAGAAGATTTTAGGTTTTAAATTATTTGTTTGTGATGAATAACTAGAAAACGAAAATGGCGCTTTATAAATTATCATTATTTAAACAATATTTTTCTATCCAAAATATTTATATTATTTATACCTTCATTTCTCATTTTCGAACTCGATGGTGCATAGAACACTTGTGCAGCATAATTTTAACCGTTTAGTATAATTATTATAATTAGTTTATGTTTAACATGTCGTATGTCATTGAGTAATTTCTGGGTATTAAATGAAATACTTCAATATTTAATAATGTTTTTCAATTTTCATCATAAAAGTTCACCCTATCACCTTCGTGGATAAATAAATATCTTAACAAGTTTTAAAAGGTTATATTAATATAAGTATTTTGCTGGATCGCTTTCTTACTCAAAATCTCAGGATGACTTATTTATAGTTTTAACTAGAAATGCAGAGATAAAAATCTGAAATTCAAAAGTCAAAACGTTGATGATTTTCGCATTGTTATATCCAATTATTTGTTCGATTCATTATTGAAGTAAATATACATATTTTCTAGTGATTTTAACACTGAGCATACGAGGGTTCTTATAGTCAATTCTGGCGGAGTTAAGTTTAACTTTCGCGAGTATGAAATGATTTCTGTGTGAATACAAATTATTGTATACAAATGGATTATCTTCGTGGTAAAATATACCATTTTTTGTACTAGTTCCATCTGTCCGTGTGTTTTTTCTGTGGCGAGTAATGATGATACCAGAACAGCCTGCTACTTACAAACTTCATTAAGTGTGTGCTCACATATCATAGTTACTTTAAACAAATAGTGGTATAAATTCAGGTGTACAAACATTCTTATACATTATTACTCATAAAACTTTACACGAACGTTTTCACAGCCGTCGACACAATGAGTACTGGGAGAGCGTGTCTTGTGATGTTTTGCCGTATGTAGGTACTCCACTTTTCCTTTACGTACCCTATATCGCTCACTCCTTTCAAGAACGTCATAAATCAAAAAACTCGATTTTTCAGGAGAACGTTTTTAAAGTTTAAAAATATAATACAATTTGTTAAAAATAAATATCAAGCCACTTGTAGAACTTTTTACTTTGTAACAGATCTTTTAAGGTAAAACCTGAAGGTTTTTTCTCCATTTGAAAAAAAAATTTATATTTAAAAAAATAATCAAACCATACCTTTTCTTCAAAATGCAAAAACAACACTTTCTGCTCTGTAGCGGGTAAATATTATGTTAAAAATGTGCCTCTTTTGCTGGGATATAGTAAATTTTTTGGGCATTCCGAAAACATACACAACTGAAAATTGACGAATTTTGATTTAAGACGTTCTTGAAAGGAGCGATATGTGTACTATGTATTTCACGGTATGTATTTGTATCTTGTTTTTATGAAACTTCAAATTTAGTAACAAAATATTTCTCAAAAGTTGAAAATAAAATACAATCTAAGCTACCTAAAAAACGATGATTTTTTAATTGAAAAAAAAAATTATCTGGTTGAAATATTTGATGTATTTTACAGTTATTTAATTTTCGGTAAATTTAAATGAATCGCTTTTCTAAATATATTATCATCAATATGCTACAAATATATATATATATATATATATATATATATATATATATATATATATATATATATATATATATATATATATATATATATATATATATATATATATATATATATATATATATATATATATATATATATAATATATATATATATATTATATATATATATATATATATATATATATATATATATATATATATATATATATATATATATATACATATATATATATATATATATATATATAAATATATATATACATATATATATATATATATATATATATATATATATATATATATATATATATATATATATGTATATATATATATATATATATATATATATATATATATATATATATATATATATATATACATAAATACATGTATATACGGGTGTGCAACCCCAATACCCTAGAAATTTATACTATTATTTTTTCTTCTAATATAATACCTACCTTTCTTCCTCTACTTTTCAATAATGTATTTTACCCTGAGCTCTTTCACTGGTTTCATATGTATTTCGTCAAATACGTATGTTCCATTCCTAGTAACTTTTGTAAATTGATAAAATCTAAAATGTCAACAAAAAAATATTTTGCGTAAACAGAAGCAACCCCTTCATTGAATCTATGGCGAAAATATTGTTGTTAATTTCGTTGTTACATTAAAAGCGATGAAGAATTCATCGAAGGTCTTACAAGACGCCTGCACTAATGTATATATTACCAGATTTAAGAAAATGGGATAAAGTTCATGTATGATAAAGTGTGCGATGAGTGGAAATGCATTCAGTGTATAATACATTAGATACATTGCATCTTATACAACACGACAGAACTATTAAAATATCTGAATATTGGAATGAAATATCAAGAAAATGTATTAACCCGAGAAAAAGCAATCTGTTTCGGGGTCTACCGCAGAGAAAAATATTCTCATATCTGTCAAGTCAAATTAATTTCTTCTTAAAACAAATTTCAGCCCCCTTGCGCCTGTTAGCGGCTCTTGTCTCGTCTGTGCAGAGGCGTATCGGGGGGAAGTGAGGGGTCTGCACCACCCCCGGTTTCCTAGTTCGTCTCTTCCATTTGTCAACATCAACCGGAGAAGGGCGGCTGACATACGTGTCATCGTTTTAGAATAAAAAAGCTCCCTACACCCCTCGAGACTTCGCCACTGTGCACTGTTTAAGTTGATTATAAATTTGAATACGTAAATGATTGGAGTTTGATTGCGGTTATAGATGGAGAGTAAATGTTGCGGGTAGTTGAAATACAATAATAAAAATAATTGGCGCACATATATATATATATATATATATATATATATATATATATATATATATATATATATATATGTATATATATATATATATATACAAATATATATTTATATATAAATATATATATATATATATATATATATATATATATATATATATATATATATATATATATATATATATATATATATATGTATATATATATATATATACAAATATATATTTATATATAAATATATATATATATATATATATATATATATATATATATATATATATATATATATATATATATATATATATATATATATATATATATATATATTACATTTATTTTTACAAAATTACTTTATAAGATATGCTATCGACTTTTAAATGACGTCACTGAAATCGGGTCTTTAGTATTTAATACATTCGGTGAAAAGGTTTTTTTTTGCATTGAAAGAACCAAGTAACTTGGCGCGACTTATTTGATAAAATTTCATCCTAACGTTTCATGTATTGTTACAAGGGACGTAATCAATCCCACCAGCTAGACTTTCCCGGATAATGGGTCGTTGTGCATCTAATAGTGCCATGATTAAAAAAAAGTAACGCATGAAATTCAATATGTCTACAGTTATTTTTTATTATTATTTATTTGGCAGGCATTTGAAAAACAAATTATTTTTTACTCTATACAAAAGCGAAAATCCTTGTATAATACATCAATTAATTCAATCATTGCTGCTATGTTCTATTTTACTCATTATTAAAATTTGACCTATTAGTGTTTTGATTTTGGGGTGCCTCCGTAGTGTGATGGTTGGTCAGCACGCTCGGCTACCGTACTGGAGGTCCCGGGTCCCGGGTTCCCTAAGGGAGGTCAAACAAATAAAAGGGATTTTTACTCTTATATTTATTCAATATTACCCTGAACTGATACCTGAATCAGAGGGCTGATCACCTTTCCTTCACGTGTTCATCCTAACGATCAAGATAACACTGCGTTTATATGATGCAGTGCCCTATGCACCATCGAGTGTCCTATAAGACAAGTATTAAAATAAAATAAAAACTTTTTTATTCACTCTCCCTATTTCATCGTTCACTTTGTGTAATATCACTTTAAAAGACATTTATACAAAAATAAAACTTTTAAATGAGAGAAATAATTAAAATTATTATATTTCTTCAAATTGCTGGTGTTTGGTATTTGAATTTAAATATTAACTTAAGTTTTGATTGGTAATTGTGTGACGGTATACATTTCTGAAACCATGCAATTCCGCGTGCTTGTTGGAAAGTATCGTATTGTCCGCGTATTGAAGTTATGCACGCGGAGTTATTCCGCTTTGATTTGTTTATATGCAGTCCAGTAAACACATTTGCTCGCATCCTCTCATCTCCTGCCCTGCGCCGCTGTACCCTACGCGAGGCAGCGGGGCCGGGGTGGCGCTCACCTACTGCTCAACTGAATTTGTATGCAACTCACGGCTCTAGGGCGGGGGCGGCGGTGAGGCGGGGGAAGAGGGTACGATCAATACTGCCCACTGTTCTATGGATTTCCAAAGATGCATGATCAAATTGTTTATTTTTTTCTCCATTATAAAATGGTTCCGGAAAAAATATCTATATACCTATGCAAAAGCCGAGTGTCGATATTATAAACTGAATAATATTAGAAAAATCCGCTCACATTCCACGAATATGCACTGAATATTATATCAGGGATAACATGATTTCATAATTTGAGCTTTGAACGTGCACAGTATTTAATATGAATTTAATCGGAATCGGATTTTTTGATGAAAGCGTTAATGTATTTAAGTATGATGAAATCACCACAATTCAGCAAAGAAACTTTAGTACATTTATATATTTGAAATATATTATTTTTTTATTATTTTTTGACATCTCATCAAAGATGAAGAAGAATATGGAAGTCTGGGCATAGGCTGGTTTAAGTGATCACTTTACACACGTGTAACATTCACCAATTCTACCCATCATTGACAACCACACCACTCGAATTCGTGGAATTTCTTTATAGATGAACCGATTTTTGAAACATTTTTCTTGAATTATTAGAACTTCACTAGAGTCATCCATTGGTGAGATGAAGAAAAGCTTTTTACTAAGCAGAAACTCTTATATTTGTATATAGGGTCCGAATCCTGGATTATAATCACTCACATCGCTCACTCCTTTCAAGAACGTCATAAATCAAAATACTCGATTTTTCAGGAGAACGTTTTTAAAGTTTGAAAATATAATACAATGTATTAAAAATAAATATCAAGCCACTTACTGAAATTTTTACTGTGCAACATATCTTTTTAGGTAAAACATGAAGGCTTTTTTCCCATTTGAAAAATATTAAGTTTATTTAAAAAAATAATTAAACAATACCTTTTCTTCAAAATGCAAAAACAACACTTTCTGCCCTGTAACGGGTAAATATTAAGTTAAAAATATGCCTTTTTTTCTGGGATATAGTACATTTTCTGGGCATTCCGAAAATATGCACAACTGAAAATTGACGTTTTTTGATTTATGACGTTCTTGAAAGGAGTGAGCGACATGAGAAACGCCAGAAAATATCAGATTATTATTTTTTTTATATATTATATGCGTTTGTTTACATAGGAAGTATACTTCCTATGTAAACAATAATATATTATACAGCTTTATTTGATCCTGTGAAACCTCTTATTCCGATTTCTTCCGATAATACTAATTTTATATTGTTTGTGCTTATCTTAATTCATTCCTTTTTGTTTATTTTATTTGATAAATGTTATTGATGTCGGATAAAAAATTTATTTGTTAATACTTTAACTGTATACTTCATAACCATCATCTTCCTTTCACATTAAATAAACCTTTTATAGAACTGCCAAATAAAAATTAAATTTAAAAATATATATTAGAAAAATATCATATGTCCTTGCCGTGTCTTATTTTGGCATTATTGTATGGATTTATATATAAATCAATAAATTTGTGTCGTAATTTTGTCGAACTTTACCTTTTGATATTTCCCTATTTGACCTATTGATATTTTCAATTTTGTGATATTGATTTACTTTAAGTACCTAAAAATATACATACACTAAGATTATCATACGATTATTATTATTTCCTAAATCACTCGTAAACAAATGGAGGCTTTAAAAAAATATTATTATCGATTTAATAACTTTTATTGGATAATAATCATGGGGTACTCGCAGGAATTTTCCTCAAAAGCTCTAAAGCTTAACAAGACAAATATAAGGATCCTAACCAGGACCTTGACAGGACACTTCAGACTGAGGAATAACATATTCAAAATTGGACAGCATGAATCTCCAGTCTGCAGATTTTGTGTGGAGGATAATGAAACACCCATCCATATTCTTTATAATTGTGACGCACACTGACGACCACTACTGGACTCCGAGAAGGTGAAGCTCCTACCACCAAGACAGGTCGTGAGCTATATGGCTCACAAAGGTCTTGAGAGTGAGCTATGACACAAAGAGTGGTCACAATAGAACTAATATGGTCGCAGTGACTTAAGGGATGCAATATCCCTTGTCTTGTAAATAAATAAATAAAGTGGATAATAATACACATAAATAAGTTTTTTTTTAAATAAAAAAACTTATAACAAATTAAGCAACGGACGTAAATATGGGTTCCGTTTTGAATTTTGTTATCACGTATTAGGACCTATTCTAATCGATTACCAGCTTTACCAGGCTAGGTTCCACATTGAAAAATATACTAGTTAAGAAATTTATTTACAGATTACACACCAGAGCATGTTTAAAGGAATTGGCACTAGGCAGCACTTAATGTTTCTGCCAACCAATATGGGCTTAAATGAATAAAACGAAGACCACAGACATTTGCGTCCTTTGTATGGTCGCTACATCATTATTATCATTCATATAACCGTCTTTGTTTGCACTTGTTTTTCACGATATATTATTTTAATTGTGTGAATATCAACGACATACAAATATTCAGTTTTCGTAACCATCATTTTTTTCAAGAATAAGTAAGTCGATAAAGCTTTTTTGATAAAGAGGCAAGTGATATGTTTTTTTTGCTTTGAATTCGAATTATGGTTTGGATTTATCGTTTAATCGGTCAATAAATACGATAGGAAAAATCCCCTTATAAATCACAAACATCAGTGCACTGATTTAGTATTTTCTAAAAATAATTGTAGCTACGTGGATTGAATATTTATGTAAATTATTCACGCGTATTGCAGTTAAAAACATCATTGAAATACTGTTAACATAATACATGTATAATCCGATAGGTTAAACTGGGTTTTCGAATTTCAGTAGCAACCTTCCACAATTTTATATATGCTTAGCAATATGATTATTAATTAAATAATTTATTAATACTGTGTTTTTAACTTATATTTATAATATATTTATTCTTATAAAGATCATCATATTCCTCTTCATCTTCTAACACCCAATCAATGCTCAAAAATGTAGCCGGGAATCAAAATTCTGAATGAATTATTTAAAAAAAAATAGTGAAAACAAGTCAACGAAACCATGTTTGTTTTTTTAATAGCTTTATTTCAAAATGAGATAAAAGTACAATACGTATACTAAAACATTAAATAAGTTTGAACGTTTATTTTAAAGTTATAAGAAGTAACACGGATCCACCATTTCATAACAGCTAAAGATGTTTAAAGAATTCCGATAGATATAATATATATCAGATTTATATGCCAAATTAGAAAATCACTATCCTGAAAAAATTATTTCATTTTGTTTATTATAATATCTCAAGTCACGAGTACACTGACTCATTATAAAAATTAATAAGTAAATAGATATGTATATTATATAATAATTCATATATTTAAAAATTATAATCAATTTGAGGAATCGTTTTAAATTTTAGAATCATTTTGTTAAACAAAACAACAGCATCGCATTTATAAAATAGAAAACTTTTTTTAAATATATAATTAAATACATATTTTTGAATATCAGAACCAAAGTGGTAGTATTTTTTTCTAGAAGCATTACCATGACAAGATTCTCGTTCCATAGGTAAATAAGTGTGCATCTGATATTGTTCTCTTAGTGTTGTGTGGAAATTAACAAATTAGCTCCGTACATAAAACCACGGAGGGGTGAGTCGAGAAAGGGTTGGCCAAGAGCCTGAGGCTCCACCGAGACCCACCGCACAAGAGTGAGAATCGACTTATTCGCTATAAAGGGGTACCTACGCTATTACAGGGTTGCCAATTTGCAGATCGCCTCGGGTCAAAACGACCCCACAACGAGTGATTCAACGATCGTGCCAATTGTTAACGCTTATCTTAACAATTATTGATGCATTCAACGCGACGAATTATTTAATATTCAAATTATTCGGAACTTCCTTGACATACTCGTAAGTATGAAAAGATAAAGATATTTTCTCGAAAGAAAAAAATATTATTTATGTTTATGCATTTTTAATGTTAAAATTAAAAATATTTTAAATAAAAGCATTGCAATCGCGATGTTGTATGTGTATAGAGGTTCGAATGCGAATCTGTCAATACGGGTTCCATTTCCTTTTACTTTACCTGAGATTAGACTTGTCCCATTATTTGTATACGGCTTCTCTCGTTTAGACGCGCTAAGACACTAACTGATTTTTTTTTAACTTTTCTGTTTTTTTCCTGTTATGTTTTTTACTTCCATCCTATTATTTATTTCCAACCTGGCAACATACCTTTTAAATAGAAAATTTGCAAGTTAATTAATAATAAAATAAATGTTATTATAGCACTTATTGATAAGACGGGAACCTTCCCAAAGCTTTAGTTATGAAAATTAATCTTTAGTCAATAAACAATTATACATTTTTTAACTGTTAATTAAACAATTTGGATATTTTTAGGCACAAACCAAATACTCGCTATAAATGCAGTAAATAATAACTTTACTTACAGATATCACTGATAATTAAATTTAAAATGTAGTAAAGTATTAATCAATTGATTAGTATGGTATTTTGGAACAGATCGCACACCAACAGTTTTTTTAATGCTACTTAGAAACTCAATATTAATATTCTTATAAACGTTACCTTGACTTTGTAATTGTTCTTCTTCTAATTCTTATCCAACACCAAATGATGCATAGGGCACTGCTTCTTATACAAGAAGTGTTGTTCAATATAATGTCGTTAAATACAAGAAGAAAGAGTGATCAGTCCTTTGCTTTAGGTATCTGTCCAGATTGTAAATATTATTAGATATATTTTTATCTCCCTAGAAATCGAACCTGAGACGTCTAGCACAAAAGCCAAATGCAACACTATACACAACACGTCAAGTGTTGTGTATAGTGTTACATTTAGTTTTGCATTTAGTGTCCCTCAAAAAATAATTTAAGCTCACGAATTTTTACAATGGTAAAGGAATAATAATTAAAATTGCCGTTTTAAAAAATTTAGTATCGGTTGCGACTTGAATATCCATATTTTTATGCAGCATCAACTAGCGTTAGAAGGTAAACAAGGATCTTTACACGCGCCAAATATCAACATTAATATTATAAAATACTCAACATAGTAATGATGACAGTGGCTACCTACATATAAACTCGTAATATATTAAACATACCGGTTTACATGCCATCTACATCTTACCTGTTAACTAATCAACCCATAAAGAAAATGTTTTACTGTTTTAATTTGCATAATGCAAAATCCACGCGCATAAAATGACATTTCTCAAATCGACAAGTTTTTATAATATTTCTACTTTTAATATTTGTCAGTTGAAATAATTTTCATCAATTGATTCGGCAGTCACTTTGTGGTAAAATCTATCTATTTTTAATTAATGTTTTTCTTAGTAAATACCACTATTTCTTAAAATCTATTGTGACACGTGTTTCGATGCATTCCGCATCATTTCCAAACACCGTATACGGTGTTTGGAAATGATGCGGAATGCATCGAAACACGTGTCACAGTAGATTTTAAGAAATAGTGGTATTTACTAAGTAAAACATTAATTAAAAATGAAATAATTTTGTTTCAAGCTTTTATAGTTTTTATTTTTTTGTAAAATAAGATTGAATAAGTTTTGAAATAATAGGGAACATTCATTATGTTTTGAAGAGCATTTGTTTTTGATATTTTATCTAATTAATAATACTACCCTAACTGTCCATCATATCACTCTTCCTAATTTTCTTCAACCTCTTCCCCTCAACTTTTTTCTTTGCCTTTCCTGTTTTCATTAATTTACAGATTAATTCATTTCATTTTGTAACTATTTGACAAGTCATACTACTATTAATTGTAATTTAGATTTTTTTTCTTTAGCACTATCTGTCCTCAAATATTTCAAACGCTTGTATTAGGTTTAAATATTAACGTGTTTTCCTAGTCTGTTTTTGGTTGGTTGGATGATGTTGCTTTTCATTCTGTACAAGATGTTTAATATATGAATTAAATACTATTATTTTTTCTAACAAAATGCGATGTAGCATGTTTTTATTTAAAAATGAATGAGAACAGTGGCTTGTCTCTTAACGCGGTATATAATTCCCTTCGACATATTATTTCATTTTATTAAGACTTCTTCTAACCCTACATTTTATTAAGACTACTAACAGTTCTATTCTGACTCGTTTATTAAGATAGTAAAATGTGATAATACATTTATTTCGTCGTGTTGTATTATATTTGCAACCAATGCTGTTCTTTCATTGTTTTCGCTCGGTTCTCTTAATTTCTTGATAAATATATTGGTCGTCAGTTATCAAACGAGCTTGATCTAGCCAAGTTCTCATAGTGCATAATAAATTAATCGGGCAGCTGCTACTGTTTCCGTACCTGTTACCCGTGTATAGATAAACAGGCGGCTCGTGCCACGGACAATAATATTTCAAATAAGAAAAAATTAAACGAATGTGTTGAAACACACCGTCCGCGTTATTGACAATGCTTCACCAAAGACAGACGTTCAATCAAAGTCAGATTTACATTCGAGGAATAAGATTTGGTACTGGTCCCAGCCTGCTACCGATCTACGCCCAACTCGTGCGCTTCAGGGCTCAACAACTTTATTACACTAATTACCATTTATTTTAATGGGCACCGCATTTGTTTTCGTGATTATGTAACATAATTGAAATTAAAATATTACAACCTGACCATAACTGGAAACATTTTTATATTATTAACCGTAGACATGTATACACGTTATTTTATGCATATGTACGTACTCCTAACAAGTTTTGTGTCATTTGATTTATGGCATTTAATTACAATCTATTTTTTTGGATTATGTCATAAAACTTCTATACGAATTGGTTTTTTGGCCAGTAACAATTAAATATAAAAGGAATAAAATTATAGGAGAATTATATAACGACTGCTCTTTAAAAAAATAATAATAACAAAATATTTGAGGTATTCAAATTTATTCCATTTTTGGGTCAATATGAATTTTCTTTGCAGTTAGCTTTAGCAAGAATATATAAAATAAAAATATCAACCATCATAATCAGTTTATATGAAAATTTTTCAGTATTTGAGTTATCAATAAAAAACGGATGAATACTGCTAAATTAAAGATGAAAAAAAATACCCCTTTGAATACTAAAAAAATAATCACATAAAAAAATACATATTTAAAAAAAGGACAATGAAAATATCGATTTAAAATGTTAAACAGCTCTCCTGTTAAATTGATGAACATGGGATAATATCATAATATGGGTAGGATTATCTAAGATGATTATATCATATAAACTGATAGTAGGTACTTTATAAAGGCTGAATTTAATTTATTTAAATATTATAAAAATATTTTATGAAATCAGTATTTTTTTTCTTGTCATAAAATGTTCGTTTAGACAAATTAATTTACAGATTATTACTTACTCATATTAGGTCATAAAGCAAATCGGTCGGTAATTGAAATCGTAACTTGCTTTATATGCCAAGGGTCTTTGACATATTTTAGCGACCCTTCATATGGCCAGCCGAGTCATCTAAAATAACGCAAACTATTAACGTGATTCTCTACACATCTTAGTGACGTCAAAAGCCTAGCATGCCACTATCTTCCTAACTAACTAGATTAAGAATATCTCTTCCCTCCTGATAACTTAAGAGTACTGAAATTTATCTCATTTATACATGGGAATATTTTTATACGAATCCTTTGAATTTTTAGCTATTATCAGAGTTAAACGGGTCCAAATATCAACTAATAATAAAAACATTATTAAAATGAGATCCAAAAAGGTTTTCCTTGATATAATACAACAAAATATTTTTACTACGTCACATCTAGCCTTTTCTGAAAGAAGGCTTAAGAAACATGTATTACTAAAAGGCGCATGTTTATATCAGAGGCCCTCGCTTGCAGACCTCTGGCTGGATGAGGAGGCGGCGCGCGGGGAGGCCAGGCCCAGGAAGGTGAGCCACAGTGCGCCAAGGTCAGCACGACTAGAGACTGGAGATCAGAACTACCTACTGCTTAATGCTACACTCTGCTCTATTCTTCTAATACTAAATGGAAGTGATAAAGTGTTTTAGTTATAATCAAAAAAATAAAAATAAAAACCTTTGTATTGTACATCGTATAAATTTCCATTTTCCCTTAAGCCTTGCCACAGCTGAATTATACACTTCATATTATGTCTTTGTAATTTCCGTAAACACTCCAAGTCATCATGTACGAATATTTCATTGATATCCTATTTCCCGAATAAAAAAATAATTAAGTTACCTTCTTTTACAACATTTTGAGTGTGTCCAAATACTTGGACACACTCAAAATACTCCTCGCAAATCTTGATTATCTCTAATTAGGAGTTATTTTTACATTATTTTTTGACAAAATAGATGAAGACAGTCTTACGACGGTTGTAAGCTCTGTAAATGCCCAGATTTCCATATTCTTCGTCATCTATATTGAGATGTCAAAAAATAATGTTAATAATAAAGTTATTCTACTTAATGTTTACTTACTGAATGTTTAATTCCAATTAAATTCCATTAAGAAATGTCCAAAATCCTTTTAAAAATATATCTGTAATGTAATCATTTGTAAAATAATGAATTATAAAATAATGAACAAAAAATTGCGATGTGTTAATGAAAAGTTTCTATCGTTTTGTTAAAAAATTATGAAATATGTTTTAAATTTTAGACGGTTTTTAACTTAATATTGTATAATCGTATTGGAATACAGCTGTTACAAAAAACATTAATTTAATTTTGGCTAAAAAGTTAATGTTTCTATTTATATGAGTTTCTCTACAAGTTTATTACCCTCAACGTTTTGATGAATATTGTTATCGAGATAACTCTTTTATTGTTGAAAATGCATAAATATTCGGTCCAAGTCCCTACAATATTCTCTTTTAAAATATTCTTTGAACGTTGAAAATTGTAATCATCTTAATGTGAACTCGATATTATTTTCAACTTCGAATTTTTCCCACCTGAGAAATATTAAAATTGAATTCTTCAAAAATATTCATTGTAAAAGAATGGGAGAAAGTGCGATTACCATTCAGTCAACTGAGCACGTCTCGTTGACATGAATTGCTATTAATCGCTTAGAAAATGAGACATATTTTGAAAGCCGGGTGAAAATTAATGTCGACATCAAAAAAAAATAGGGAATAAACAATAAAATAAAATTAAAATAAAAATAATATTTCACTTAGTCATTATTTTCTTACAAAAATAGTCAATGTTTTTAGCAAATTACATAAAATGTATGACAGTAGAAATCAATAAAGGCACGATAGCAAGAGACGAAATAATCTTACAAACTGATGCTTTTTTGCAATTAATATCATAGTTGTTTAGTTGAATAATTAGTAATCTTTATCGCATTTACCTCTCAAATGCTCAAAGTATTTCTAGTGATTTATATGGCAATGTTGCTAAACAACAAGCCCGAGCGGGCATAGAGACAAGGCTAACTGCAAAATGACATAGGAAAAGTGTTTCGTTAGTTGACAGATACATATATTATTATGAACCTGCTTTAATCCATAGAATGAATTTATTGCATGCAACGATCTTGGCTTTATAATGTGGTGCGTAATATATTAAATAAAACATAACTAACTATACATAAATAAAACATGCCTGTATCTACGCCATGAGCTGCTACTGCGCTGCAACGACTACCGCTTTAAGCTTTTAAATAATAATAACATGGTACTCATATGTCCCGGGTGTCCTACTTGGTGGTTCCTTTAAAAAAACATTTATTTGTCTACCTACTTAAACATAACATTTAGTTGTACAGATACAGTGATGTACTGTGAAGAAGTCTCTTTAGTATGGTGTAGATTCATATTTAAGGTACTTATGGAAAACATATATTTCTATATTTTGTACATTGTTAACTTTGTGCTATGACAATACAACACTCTTCTTATTATTTATCGTTTACTTTGTGTAATACCACTTTTTAAAAAAACATTACTTTTTTTCTACATTAGTGGTATTAAACAGAGTGAACGATGAATGATAAGAAAAGTGTCATGTATTTCTAAATCATAGTTTACAGCTCAATATTTAAAGTTTTTATTTTTAAGTACTCATATCTTTAGAGCACTCAATGAATTGCTACTTAGTTTAACCCCCAAACGTAGCATCTAAAAATAACACGGAACACAATTTCCCAGATTCCTTGGACTTTTTCATTATTGATATTTCATTTATACTACGAACCGATTTTATATTCTTATGTATGACTAGACAGCAGATATTATTTTATTATTAAGTAAAAAAGTTGAACCACAGATTTGGGTATTTGACCCAAAACAGGTTTTGATAAATATCTTCTATGCGACAGCAATAGACAACATTGTCAAACATAAAAAAATATTTAAAGTATATACATTATAAGTATGTATGTGTGTCAATATTAAAGTAGCTCAACAACAAAATATCTGCAATAAAATCAGAACTATTTATGTAGTAGACAAGCTCGTTAATTCTTCATACAAATTGGAAAAAATATTAGTTGTAGCCACATTGCTAATTCATAAAACAGCTGTAAAATTATTATTTAATTATAATGCAATAATCGAAAAGAGAGAAGAGTATTTTTGATTTCAAAAATATGTTTTTATATCAATATTAGAATTTTCTAATGAAATTTTATTTTTCGATTCGATTTTTTTTATAACTTAATTATATTTTTACGGCATATAAAAAAGGTTATTAAATCACGTTATAATTAGAAGTAATTATTTATTATTATAATTTAATCCATGACTGAATATGATATTTTTACACGCGTAATAATAATAAATATGGCCAATTTATATAGCGCTGTTTTCGTGAGAAATCACCTCAAGGGAGCGTAACTGGTATCGAACAAAAATAAATGGTAAAGCTGAAAATTCCAAACTTTTTGAAGAATTTTCTTTATAATGGAAATATCGTTTCAGGTTATAATGGAAAGTTCATTTCAGATCAGATAAACATTAATAATCAGCCCAAATCGTTGACAGTTTTTAAAAACGTACGTTTTTTGTTAAGGGTAGAAAATAATTATAATTGAACTAAAATAAGTAAATGCAATGACTGCTGTCTACAATGCATAGCCACTCGTTAACATAAAAATACGGTCGGTAAAAAATATCGTTTTCAACCATTACTTTCCCTAAAATCGAGTTCATTTAAATAAGCATCACTTTTTTTGTAAACGTTTTGCTTTCTTCAAAAGTTTTTGACCCTGACAAATTCACATCATGAATGTTAAGTACATTCTTTGGTATACCTAATGAAGGAATTTAGATTTTCTATTTTCTTCATTAGCTGGTTATCAAAATACACTTTCAAGACTTTTTACTTTGTAAGGAGGAGAAACATTGAAAACTAATCTAAATGGACGAACCAAACCAGTTTCTCATATATTGTTATAAAAAGTGTGTACAAACATCCCTATTGTCATAATACTTAAATTTCCTTTTATATAGTACAATAAAATACGAGATTTCAACCCTTGCCCAAAAATGTCCTAAAAATAATACGTAAGATGTTTTGCAAGTTGCAATGAAAATGTTAAATTAATTTAAATGTTACGATAGCAATTCCATGGAAGAAAATGTAAATAGTGAAAAATGTACATAATCAAGCATTTATCAATTTGGAATAATTAAGCAATGCAGCTACTAATAATTTGGTTCAGAGACATATTTTATATATTTGTGTTATAATCATGACATCATACGATGAAATCAAAACTTAGGAATGAAAAAAATGGTCAGTTGAGCCTAAGTTTCCGACGGCTGCTGCCGGTAAGATAATCGGTCCGGATTGCATTCCGCGCACGCGTCACGAGACAATTAACGGCAATTTCAAACAGTTTACTAGCTGTGCCGTTACTGCTTACAGCAATGATTACCCTAGGTATGGTCGGTCTGTATACAATATACGGCAGACAGTACAATCCACCCGTACTCAGTTCACGATCCACACCCAGACGAGAAGGTGCGACACGAGATGCAACACTTTTCAGCAATTAACCACCCACCAGAGACATGCACAAATCGCGCCACTCATAAATACTCATGTGTGTTATGGCGGAGAATGCATAAATTTCAGCAGAGCGAATGTGTACAACGACCAATGATTTGGTACTTACCCGTCCTTATAACTATATACATATTTAAAAATATAAAAGGAATGCAATACTTATTTGATTGATTTAATGAGTATTGCAAAAAAAATGGAAACAGGAGAGTTTAAACAAAACAAAAAATAACCCACAAAGCCTCTGTATTTAGAGACTTGTCTGTAGCTAGGATGGTAGGGATGGGGAAAGCAATTGTGAAATTTACGTCATAAACACTTAGACCAATTGGAAATATTTTTTAAAAAACTTGTTTTACAATTGACAATTGCATCTACCTCTACATCTACTCTACATCTGATGTCTCAGTGTTATCTAAAGTGAATTATATTTATAATTATAATAGCTACCTTTATTGTAAATTTTAATGATAATACTACCATTTTAATGATAATGTGACTAAAATTTGTAAAAAAATATTTATAACGGTATTTTTAAATTATTGATTATAAATTGCAATTCCATTTCAAGTCTATGAAAACAATTTCAAATTCATTCGTTATAAAAAATTAATCAACATAAATAAAATACTCCATATTACAGATGTTATCTTTTAAAGATAAGTAAGCAAATTAATAATTTTAAAAAAATAAACGAAACTAAAATGGCGAAAAGATATTTCATTTAAAAGATAAATTGATCACTTATAAACAAAAGGAAAACTTTGTTTAAAAATCTTTTTAAAAAATCAAAGTTCAACGAAAAAACGTTTATTACAATGAAATGTTTAATCTCAATATAAGTTGTCTAAAAAACATGTGAAGTACAATTTGTTGTTTCATACATTAGCGTTTTTAGTGGCTAACAGAGTTTTAGGGGATTTTCCGTGGAAAGCCTCGCGTAACAGCAAAAGCCGGCAGCAGAACGATGGCCAATTGTATTTAATGGTGTAGCGGTTTTGTTAAACATTTTATTATTTCGGGTGTATGGTGCGATCGTCTGGGAAGCGACCTCAGCTCATACATATTCAGTACGGCGCATGACCTAGGCTAAAATTTTCACTACGTTCGCGGCATTTGTATTAGGAGAACAGAGGTGGCACACCCAGTCGGGAAAATAAGCCGGATCGATTTCTTTTACTGAATAAGACGTCATGTCTCAACTTTTTAGAGATTTCCTCATCATTATCATTCCTTAGATACGATGCTAAAAATATTTTTAATTCAATAAATTCGTGAAGTTCGTATAATAGTTGTTTTAATTCAATATTTTATGTAAAATTTT